>NW_021940682.1:32037838-32183797 GCF_001715985.3 Manacus vitellinus | reverse complement strand
CAGCGCCTTTCTAACTGTGCCTGCCTGGTTGTCTTCCTTGTGTTTAAGGGCGTTACCATTGTGAAGCCGATCGTGTACGGGAACGTCGCGCGGTATTTTGGGAAGAAGAGGGAGGAGGATGGCCACACTCACCAGTGGACGGTGTATGTGAAGCCGTACCGGAACGAGGTATAGCCGGGCTGCTCGGGGAACGGGGGTCAGGCGTTGGAACAGCTGCCCGGGGAAGTTCGGGAATCGCCATCCCTGGGAGTGTTCAAAACGCGTGTGGATGTGGCACCTAGGGACGTGGGTTAGTGGTGGCCCTGGCAGCGCTGGGTTAAGGCGTTAGAGGTGTTTTCCAGCCCAAGCCATGCCCTGTGCCATGGGGAGCGCGGGCAGGGTAATGCCAGGCGAGCAGCACTGGAACGGGCCGGGGTCTGAAAAGTTGGGCTTTGAGAAAAGGGCAGAAAGGCCTCGTGGCATAAGCAGAGGAAACTAATAGGCTGGTGGGTTTCCCAAAGGGAAAAAGATGAGGAAAACATATTTCTTTTTACGTTTTTGGAGTAATCTTTCCAGGTTAGGGGAAAGAGTGGAGAGCATTTAGGGAGACAGTACTGACAGACCTGTGTGCTGGTACTAATTTTTGGATTCACCATTTTGCTTTCTGTCTGTGTTTAAACTCAGAAGAAATCCTGTGCTTGTGTCAGAAGGAATGGTAGGCATGTAGGATAGATGACTAAAGAGTAGGTTGGTGTGCTGTATGAATAATCAGAAATACCAATGTTTCTGTTTTAGGACATGTCTGCCTATGTGAAAAAAATTCAGTTCAAGTTGCATGAAAGCTATGGTAATCCTTTAAGAGGTAGGTTTTGCATTTGAGCATTTGTTCCTAGAACTGGGCTTTTGTTCCAGTTTTTTATTCCTTTTATTATTCCACTAAGGCTCTGTCATTGGGTTAACACTTCTGTGTTTCCTACTGTAGTTGTTACCAAACCACCATATGAAATCACCGAAACAGGCTGGGGTGAATTCGAAATAATCATTAAGATATTTTTCATTGATCCAAATGAAAGACCTGTAAGTACATTGAACTTTTAACAACACTTAAATAATTAATTATGGTGGCCTGAAGCTGTGCTCTAGGATATTGCTGGTCAAAATAAGTCAGATAAGCCATGGAAGTAATAAAGCCTGTTCTTGCAGAAAGTGAATTTAACGACTGGCCACATTTTCCTGTTTCTGTGCTTTGCTACAGGCATTCATGACTGCTTTTCCTGCACTTGGCTTCTCTCACATTTACTAATACGTGACTGCATGTTGCACCTTACTTGGTTTGAGCACACGCTGAGGCTTTCTCTTCCATGTAGCTTCCTAGTTCTAGGATATATGAATATTTTAACTTTTTTTGGTCAGATCAAAATCAGTCAAAAAGCAGTAAAGGTACTATGCTAGCGTTAGTCTCTGCCCTAAGGAAATCAGGTTAAGACATTCCTGTAGTTGCATAAAGCACTGGAATTAATTTTCTTTCCTTCCTGCATTTTAGACATATCTTGTAGGTTTGTTTATACAGGTTTATGTAGGAAACTCGATTACCCTGTTTTAGGGGAAGAGGATGTTTATTTCTGAAGGACTGAGTTACTTCTGTTGCATGAACTGCAGCAATCCTTTTCTATATCCACTTTTTGCTAAATGGGAGGGAAACTGAATTTTATGTTTTTCTTGAATATGTGACGATTGATAGAAAGGGCTTCTTGTGCTGTTGTACTCAGTAGCATCGTGACTTATCCTAATTCTGTTCACAGCTTGACCAAGCTGTCCTAAAGTTGGTTGGGTGTTTTTTTCTTTGCTGCTGTTCTTGGAAGGCTGTTTCAGAGCCTGTCGTGTTCTTCCTTTCCAGGAAGTACCAAGTGGAGTAAGGTATTGCTCTGTTCCAAGACCACTCATGGGGCCTGTTTGTGGAAGGAGTGAACTGTGGGCTGTGTGTCCTTTACCCAGGCCATGATCCAAGTGGTTAGTGGTTCCTCAGGGCTGGAGAGAGGGCTTCCATTCCTCTCTCCACCCTGCCATGTGCAGTGCAGTAATGGAAGAGTAACTTCATAAAGAGAGATTTCAAGAAAAAGCTATTCACAGCCCCCCCGGTGTTTCTCTTTCACGAGAAGGGATGATAAGGTCACAGAAAGCACTTTCTAACTGATGAATTGGGAAAGTTGGCTTGAATTAAATGACCAATTTGGAAATGTTTGAGAGAAGGTGGTAGTAGTAGTAGCTTTTATACAACACTCCTAAGCCACTTGCCCAGACACTTCTGAAGTATCAAGAAACCTTTGGCTAATTGGCATGTTTTAACAATTAATACTGAATATAAGTAATTCCACTGAAGCTATATGACATTTATTTTTGCATTCCTAAAAGATTTTTAAATCCTATACAATTGTTTTGTAGGAACGAATGCTACTTGTTGATATCTAGAACAAGATTTCTATTTCCCTACAATTGTTAAACTAATAAAATTCTGTCTTTGCATAGGTAACCTTATATCACTTGCTGAAGCTTTTTCAGTCGGATACAAATGCCATCCTGGGGAAGAAAACTGTAGTTTCTGAATTCTATGATGAAATGGTATGAATGTTTTTAATGTAATCCTCACTTTATTTTGAAGACTATTAGTGATACTATGTATTTTTCTCCTTCATTAGATATTTCAAGATCCTACTGCAATGATGCAGCAGCTGTTAACAACATCTCGTCAACTAACACTAGGTGCTTATAAGCATGAAACAGAGTGTAAGTTGAAAATTAAAATATTTTAATTTTAGAAATAAACAGTAGTTGGTTTTGATTTTATTACTTTTCTTTTCCCAGGCTGTAACAGTACAATGGATTTGGATGCTGATAAAAAGTGGTATTTTTACATTAAATTTAACTTCAGTGGTTACAATACATGGAAAAGGAACCACAGAATGGTGGAGACTTGAAGGGACCTCTAGTGCCATCATGTCCACCACCTGCTCAAGCAGGGCCACCTGCAGCTGATCTGTGTCCAGACAGCTTCTAAATGTCTCCAAGGATGGAGATTCCACAACCTCTCTGGTCAACCTATGCCAGCACTCGGTCACTTCCACAGTAAAAGTTTCCTGATGCTCAGAGGAACCTCTGATGTTTCAGTTTGTGCCTGTGGCCTCAAGTGCTGTTGCTAGGCTTCACATACTCATAGTTGTCTCTAATTTCCCATTTGCTGTCACCATGTCAGGTTTTATTTAATCTTAAAGAAAAAGCAAATGATTTCATGAATTGTGTAACTCCATCCACAAAACTGCTGAGCTGAGGGCTGAATGAAGCCACAAAACAAACTTTCTGAGTTTTTTTAAATCCAGGTTTGATTTGGATACCATTTTGATTACAATCATTGAATCTCTAAGGCTAACAGCAATAGATTTTTTTTTTTCAGGACATACGCCATCAAAATTACTGTTTCAGTTAAAAAAATTAATTACAACTTTTCGTGGTATTTACAATATTTATTTTTCTTTATCACCACCATAGTTGCAGATCTTGAAGTGAAAACCAGGGAAAAGCTGGAAGCTGCCAAAAAGAAGACTAGTTTTGAAATCGCTGAGCTTAAAGAAAGACTAAAAGCAAGTCGTGAAACTATCAACTGTTTAAAGAATGAAATCAGAAAACTTGAAGAAGATGATCAGTCTAAAGATATGTGACAAGTGTGGACTTGATAAAGAGCCTATGCTGAAAATGGGAGGACTTCAGTCATGGAACTGTATGAGTTCAGTTCTATAATCGAGACAATGAGAATTTCACTGGCAAGTTATTGAAGTTTGTGGGAATCAACTTTACAAATGGAAGAAAAAAGAAAGAATGTATCCTTGTTTTATAGTTAAAATCTGTGGGTACTTAACAACTTATTTCAAGTAGAAGGGGTCTCAGAGACCAGATTTACTTCTTTTTTTTTTTAAACTGCGTTTGAGTCGTATATGAAAACTTTGTATTAAGTCTTGTATTAGTTCAATGTTATTTTACGAAATGCTGGTG
Source organism: Manacus vitellinus (assembly GCF_001715985.3). NCBI lineage: Eukaryota > Metazoa > Chordata > Aves > Passeriformes > Pipridae > Manacus > Manacus vitellinus. The sequence continues at coordinate 32,179,774 of NW_021940682.1, read as the reverse complement.
TTTACTTTTTTTACTTGTTTTTTTTCTACTGATTGTTTAGAGGTGCATCTTTAGAGCTAAAAATAAAATATGCAATTTTTTATTTTAATATATTTTGTCTCCATCCACCTGCAGAATTGTAAGGAACAATTGTAAATAGCATATCCTGATTTAAAGCAGAGGTTGAAATACAGTCATAACGCAAGTTGTTTAAGTCTGGTTACAGTGATTTTTGGCATGGCTGTTACCAGCACAGTGAAAACACTTTCTGAAAACAGGATTTTAAATAACTTCTATATCTACAGGTAAGAGTTTCTAGCCTCAAAGCTGCTCCAACATATATAAGTGCATCAGTTCTACAAGCTGTGCACAGAAGCAGGAGATTATTCCAGTCCTGATTTGTAGGAGTTTAATACTTGTACTGTACTACAGTCACTTCATCAAACATTGTCTCTGCTGCTCCTTCCTTCTACCACTCTTCCCCTGTTCCAGCATGGGTCCCTCCTACAGAGGACAGTCCTCCAGGAACTTCTCCAATGTCAGTCCTTCCAATGGGCTACCACTCCAGCATGGGTCCCCTGCAGGGTCACAAGTCCTGCCAGCAAGCCTGGTCCAGCATGGGCTCCTGTCTCCCCAAGGCTACAGGTCCTGACAGGACTCTGTTGCAGTGTGGGCTTCTCACGGGGTCACAGCCTCCTTCAGGCATCCACCTGGTGTGGGGTCCTCCATGGGCTGCAGGTGAATCTCTGCTCCACCGTGGACCCTCATGGGCTGCAGGGGCAGCCTGTCTCACCATGATCTGCACCATGGGCTGTACAGGAATCTCTGCATCTCCTCTCCCTCCTTCTCCACTGACCTCAGTGTCTGAACAGGTGTTCCTCTCAAATATTCTCACTCCTCTCTCCACTCCTGTTCTCCCCACAGCAGGTTTTTTTTTTTTCCCTCTTCTTAAATCTGTTACCTCAGAAGCCCTACCACCGTGGCTGATGGCCTTGGCCTTGGCCAGCTGCAGATCTGTCCTGGAGCCATCTGGTGTTGGCTCTGTCGGACGTGAGGGAAGTTTCTGGCAGTTTCTCACAGAAGCCACCTCTGTAGTGCCCTCACTACCAAAACCTTGCCATTCAAACCCAGTACATATTCTTAAGTCACTAACATGTTTTCCCCCTGAAAAATCAGTACATGATCTTAGCAATGCTTTGAGAACAAAGCATTCATTTCTTCCTATTTGAAACAAGTGATGATTGGCTTTTACTGTGGCTTGGTAAAGATTTAGAACTGAATTTAAGTTTCATCACTCACTATGTAGACTTCAGTTTTTCATTAAGAATAGTAACAAACTTGGCATATTTGGTTTATGGTATGTATAGACATAGATGAGGAACAGCTTGTACCAGCAGTGTCCACACAGATCCTTCCTAGCACCGCACACTATCCACGTTTTTCTGGCTAGCTAAGTGCTTTGGTTTATTGATTCAGTAGCCAGTTTCCTTTTAAGCAGCAGCTGAAGAAGAATGTGAGAATTTCACTTCAGCAGAATGCCATTTCCAGAGCTGTGCATTGAAAATAAGATTGGCATGGGTCACAGTATATTGTGCATGCTGAAACAAAAATGGTAATGGAAAGCACAGTTTTGGTGATACTAGGTTATATGTGACATTAGATTTGTCAGTTAAATTACTACTAATGAGGACTAACTCAGATGGAATATTAAACAAGTTCTGCAAGAGCTGTGACTAACATGAACAGGTCTGCTGAAACAGACTTGAACAGACCGAGAAAGAATAGAACCTTTTGAATCCAATGTCTTTGTAGGAGCCTAAAGTATTCTATTTGTTTACATCTTTAATAACATCCAATAAACAGCCTCCTATCCAACTTTACAGAAGCAATGATCCTGGCTCCACTGTTAGTAACCATCAGCATGCTTGACCAGTGATGTAGTTTTTCTTTGTGGTTAGTGGTCTTCTTTTCCTCCATTTTTCTTTCAACTTTTTGGTTTTTTTCTCCTTTGTGCTCTCTGCAAAGATCACAGAAGAATCGTTAGGCTCCTCTGTCAATAGTAAGGCAAGAAAACAGTCCTAACACGTGTCTGTGCTGATCAGTTACTGTTGATAGACAACAGGAAGACTATCTTGTGCTTTCCAAAGTTCCCTCTTATGTTCTGTGCTTTCATTGGAAAATACTTTCTTTAGATGCTGTGCTCTGCCTATAAGAGTTGTTGATGCACACACCTGAGTGTGTGTACGCCGTAGATCTACAGTAAGTGCTGACCTTCTAGTGCATATCATTTTCAAAGTTACTAGAACTGAAATAGAGTGGGGCACCTAAGGACACAGTTGCATTTGACCTCCATTGCCTTGAAGAAAAACACAAACACTACGCTCTGCTTTACTGCTGGCAGTTCTACAAAGTTCCAGACAAATAGTTATGGTTTGTGCTTACCAGGGTCCTAACTTAAATGCTAGCTATTTTTATTGCTGAGACTGACTTCAGACTGTGGTTTCATCCTGAGTTAAAATTGTGAACAAATGTATTTAAATCTTGCTTTGCAAAGGAGGGGAAAAAACTCTCACTGTGCTGTATGTAGGTACACTTTGATATTGCTGAATCGCACAGTAACTTGTTCAATTTTTTACACTGAAGCTTTAGGCTCCACTTGAAGTAACCCTTTTGTAGGTAAAGATAAAACATGGTTTATTTTACTAATGAAGAATGTTTACTTCAGGCATCAAATATGGTAAAGTAGTAGTGTCATTGCCTCTTCCACTATAAAGACTTGGGGGTTTTAAGTGTTTCAGCTAAGACAAATTAACACTCATCACAGTAATTTCAGACACTGACTGGTTACTCACTACCCAGTGTTATGTATCACTAGTCCTTTTCTTACCCAGCTCCATCTCATATAATTTAGTCCTTTCCTTTGAGTTTGGCACACTGTAATTTACTCTAAGACTGTGAAGTCTTAGAGTAAGGCTGTTGCCTGGGAGGTTTCCCATGAAGAGGGACATGTGTAGATACAGGAGATGTGTAGATACAGTTAAGTCAAAGATTTACTTGAGCATTTTTATAGTTAGTAGAGATGGGACTAGAAGGACTAGTAAGACTAGAAGGAATATTAAGTCATCCTCTTCATTTTCTTTCTAGACAGGTGCTGGTAATAACACCAACTCTTTGCTGTTTATGCATTTAATTAATAATAAATATACCAGTGTTTGTTTACTTCTTAATGGGGGTACAGATTTAAGAGAATTTCAGGTTGTTTTCACACATAAGGTTGTTTTCCAAACACCAGGTGGCAGGTATGTCCAAAATATTCTCCAGTCCCAACAGCAGTTTAATTATTAGGATTTTGGAAGATCTGTGATATCTTTGGTTGATCTCATTTTCTTTGAGATTTGATCATCTGATTAGACAACTTGTATTTGTTTCTGTAGAGATGACCAAATTATCTCTTGCATGTTATGAAACTGTTTGGCAGCCTTGTCAACAAATCGAGTGTGATGTGCCAGGAAGCAAAAAAAAAGTGTTTGTTTACAAATTTTGTTCATTTGTCAAGGAAAGCAGCTTTCAAAATGCAAATCTTAGGGGTTGTTTTTAGATTTGTTTGTTGTGTTTGTTTTTTTGTTTTTTCTTTTTCAGGCCAAGATTGTGTGACAATAACATAACTTAGGCAGTCTACTGGACTGCATGCTTTGCTTGCACTCAATTGCTTGTACTTCAATTGCAGGAACAAAATGGCAAGATTTTCCACAAGTAAAAGTAATTAATCTTTTAAATTTAATGTTAATAAAGGCAATAAGCTTCTTTGACTAATTAATGCTTAATGAATACTATGAATGAACCTTTGGCTTCCAAGTGTGTTGAAACTTCTAATTTTCCTGAATATAGCAGGGAAGAACAGCTTAAGTAAGGGAAAGAAAAGAGAATTAGGATGGTAGAAAAGAATAGCAACAATGAAAGATTCCTGTTATGTATTACGTATTTGGCTGGGATTTATTTAACATTCATTTATGATATATTTATACTATTTCCATTTTAAAATATTTTAAACTAGAACATGAAATCACGTAAGTTTCTAGTGAAACAATCTTGCCTGTGCAATAGCCAGTAAACATCCAAAATTAAAATTTACATTTAGATTTTTGTAGGAAAACGCTCAAGAATGCCAGGTGATTAGGCCATAAAAAGAAGTAATTAGCATTGCAATATGCAGTATTTGTCCTACTAGCCCCCTAATAATTACTATACTTTGTAAGGTGTTCATTTGTTAAACTAGAGGCTGGCCCTTCGTATTCCCACAGCTGTTGGGAATTCTGTACTTTAGGACAGAAACAAATTTCACCTGATCTACTGGCTGCTGCTTTTCTAATACTTTCACCTCAAGTGTTCAACATCTTTTTTCTTCGATGTCTTACTTCTGCAACGTCTGGCAGATTTCATGGTTTTTTCAGTCTACAAATCAGCTTTATTTCAAATAGCACATTTTATTTAACCTCTGATCTAGAATGTTAATAAAATGCATGGGTTTTATTTTAACAGGTTTTTAAGTTTCTCAGTGAAACATTCTGTTATCTTTAATCTTAGGATCAAGAAACAGGACATGTGACTAAGAAAGGTCTTCCTCACCCGCTGAATTAAGCAGACAGAATTGCACCTCAGTTGAAATTACTCCAAACAGTAGATCATAGAATCATTTCACAGTTAAATCATAGTTTCTAAGCTTGCATCTTTAAGCAGTACCATGCTGGGTAAATATAAGTATTTAAAGTGGGTAAAACCAACAAGGTTTATGTCTCTGCATGTAACAAGGGTGACTACTTTTGGACTCAAAATTTGGAGAATGAATAGTGCTGCACCACTGTATTGTTCCATGCACTAAGTCTGTTGAATGTAGCAGGACCTACATGTGGCAAGAATTAATCCAGGTAATTTTTGTTTTAATCACTGTCCTGATTAAAGTGATAACTGTGTCCCACCTAAAGCTCCATTCAGGTCCTAAGCCACCTGAACTCTGAGAAGGTGATAAGGAGAATGTTGAGAAGTTAGGTTTGAGGAGCTTGCATTTAACTTTTGGTGTTATTTCCTGGTTTCTGTATGGAAGTTTATGCAATAGTTGAAGCATTTTCTTGGTAAGCTAAATACTCCCAAGGAAAACTGAACCTGCATCACACAGTTTTAGAAGTTCTTAACCATGAGATCATGAGAGTATTCCAGTGCTGCTGCCCACAGTGAGCTGTGACAGTCAGCTCTGCAACTTCTCTAGGACCGGATAGGGAACAGGTGAAGGAAAACTATAACCTCAGTTAGCAATTAGGGCATTGGAAAAAAGAAATGGAGTGCTTTTTTTCAAGCTGAGTAAAGCCACCATCTCAGAAAAGGGTTATATCCTTAGTAAATAAAATGTCTAAATTAGATGAAATTGTTTTCCCATTACCTTCAGAAGTTACACAACTTTTTAGTGATTGTAGAATAAATGTATAGATTGGACAAATTAGAACTGATTTTTTTCCTTCTTGCTACAGGTTAAGCAGGATTAAACCAGACAGACTGAATTCCAGCACCCTACTACATAGTGTTTAAAGTGATCAAAGCATCCACTGCTTTGCAAAGCTTTGTAGTTGCTCCGAATCTTCCTTTTATAGTCCTTATCAGCAACAGCCAGGAGTTGCAGTGTTAGATGAGCATGGGCATTGCCCTGGCTTATGACTAAACATTGTGGGCAATATCAGAGGGCAAAACTGATTTGATATGCACTCAACTGCCAGGCCTGCAGGTCACCATGCTCCTCTCAGGTAGTAGTTTTACTCTTGGAGCATCTCATCATTGATCAGTCTGCTAGTCCCGTGTCCTGATATATTCATTTTACATTATTTAACAGTCAGGAGTCTACAATTTCAAATAGCAAACACAGCCTAGATGAATTTAAAATAAACTGTGTTTTGAGTTTTGCATCTTTTTTTATCAATGAACAAGAAATGAGTCCTAGTCCTTGTGCATTTTCTGAGAATAGAGAAGATATATTTCTAAGACTGTGATTTCTTTCTAGTATCCTTTTCCCCCTCAAGAATAAAAGGCAGAAACAAAGTAATTACTTTTTTGGAACAGGCTGGCACACTATGAGTATTTTAAAATGGATATGCAGTAAAACTTTTCATGGATTCATTGTTTGAAAAGAGCTTCCTCATATTTTAATCTGATCTCATGTGGTACTAAATGCTTGCAAGTGCCCTGCCTCTGCATTTGGAGCTGGAAATGCTCAGTACTTCACTAAATAGACCTTACCTTCAATCCTTGTGAAGTGAGTGGGTTTCCATCAGACCTCTGGCGAATGATGGTAAAAAATCAGCGGATGAAGAAACCACATTTTAATAGTTGAAGGGTCACTTAGTAATGTTTTATATTTCTTGATAGTTAAGACTTTACAGCATTTCTTTACAGGTATTAAGCTAAGGCTTTTGGACATCTGAAAATATTGTACATATAAATTTAAACAAACCCCTTTTTCAATTTGCTACTGCATGCCCTCTTGTTGACTTTGCAGTAAAATTATTTCCTTGTTGCACATTTTGTACATTTGCCCAAAGATTTACCCTTCATAAGTTCCATCACTCTCCTCAGTTCTATGCTACAGCTCCTTCAGCACTCAAAAAAGACTAGAGAGAAATGATCTGTAAGACATAAAGCAACTTATAACTTGTTTTTTCTGCTGCTGTTACTTCCTGAGCTTTATTTGACACTGATGCTGTAGAGTGCAAGCTTCAGTCTTACCTAAATCTAGAGACAGTTTGTGTGACAACTCTGAATATACTTTGTGATAATCTAACAGCTGTCCACATTCAAGCAAGTTGAACTTGGTTAGTGGCCAATATATACCTGTGTCACTTCTCTGTGGTCTTGTATAAAAATAACCCAAAAAACCAAAACCCCGTGGCTGAACCTCTATCATAGTGTCCCTTATACAAAAAATAAAATTTGCCAATCTACTGTATTTTAATAATAATAACATTTTGTAAACACCATCTAATGCTAAATCATTGATGTTTTGCATCAGATGCTTGTTATCATTACAGCTTTGGTTGGAATTTCTGTCTAAAAAACTCTACCACCACATAAATCAACTCAGGTACTTGGGTTCATTCTGATCTCTTTACTGCTCCATAGTCATACTTGTTTGAGGACTGACTGTAGTTTACTCTACTTGGATTAGAATTGCATCCAAAATAACTTCAGTAAAGACACTTTGTAATTGTGAAGCAGAACTGGATTTGAAATAACGTTCTCATGATCAAAGATTCCAAGAAGCTTTTGTAGTAATTGGAGAATAACAACTATATAAAATGTGTTTGCTTCTCATATTTAAATGAAGCATAAAGATAAAATGCATGAGAGGCATATTAAATGAACACACAGATACTTAATCTGATAAGACCAAAGCAATTGAGTGGGATTTTAATTTAGGCATTTGACTGACTTTGTAAAAAAAAAAAGTTTTTGAAGTAATGCTGGCTTTGTTCCATAATATCTGAGAGGTTCACTCAGTTGTGGATTGCTCCACTGGGCTATTCCCTTCCCTGATGATATATTATTATTTATATTGTATCCTGAGAATACTGCACATGTAAAATGCACAGGCAGAGTTCCAGGCCTGAAGGCCTGCAATCTGAACAGGCAATATAGGATGGGTGGTATAATAAATTGCAGTTCTTTACCTCCACTGTAAGCAATGTCTTTCAGCTCCAAAATTATACCCTTCATCCACTTTGACTTGAAGAAGTACTCAGTACAGTTCTCATCTTGTCGCAACACAACTCATTCAGACTATAGCGGACAAGTGAAGCAACTGCTGTCTATGAGTTTCACCATCTTTAACAAACTAGACTAATTTAAAAAAATTAGTATTCCAGGAAGTACTTGCAATGGTTCTTATGATTTTGAAAAAGGAGAGCTGGAAATAAGACTTGAGCATAATTTTTCTGAAACTCTCCCATTAGCAGCAAAAAGGCTTTGATCTGAGGTATGGAGTGGGTATGCAGTTGTTTGGTACAGAACTAAGTAGCCTTAGGAAGAAAGCTTAAGAATAAAATCTCTAAGCATCTTGCTTCGTTACTTTGACAAAATAGGCCTGTAGCTGCAATTTTTGAATGCAGAACAAAAACCTCAAATACTTCAGGCTGCTTCACAGAAGTTTGCACTGACAAGTGGGTCTTATTTAAGACCAGGATACCCAGCCTGCCCTGAGCTCTGACACAAACAACAACTATTTGAACATCTCAGGAAAGGCCAAGAGTACGACAGAGAGAAGGAAAAAAACATCAAAGATCATCTATGGTCCACAGTTACCAGTTTGGTTCTTCTGCCATAATGAAGCTCTCTGTCATGAGGGGACTGAAGCTTTCTTAGCAGTAGAATGAACTTCCACAAGTCAGGCTCATAAACTTCAGCATTTCTCACTTCACCTTGAAGGTCTGTTTCGTTGGGTTTCTTTAGTGTAAACACAAGCCATTTTTTAAAAACGCTTCATTAAAGCAAAAACTCTTCTGTCATCTCTCCCTCATCCTGCTAAGAAGCAATATGGAATAACAAATGCATTTGAGACAAATCTCTCTCTATAATAGAGTTAGCTAGTCCTACCTGAATCAAACTGCTTTGGGAAAAATTATATGAGCAGCACTTCCTTGGTCTCCATCCTTCAGACTCTTCCCCATACTTGTTTCTGTGTGAGGGAATAATGTTGATATATATTTTGATTTTGTCCCTAAATTGGCTTAAAATATATGCTATTATATGCTACTGAAGGGAAAACTAATTATTTCTGCTTAAAATAATCATTGCTTAAAACACCACTACATCAGAAAGTCTGCTTTTATTTCCCTTGTTTCAAACAATTATGTAGTTTGCTTCTACTGGCTTTATGTGTGAATTCAGACAGTCCTGAAAGTGAGAAATAATACACTGGATGCAAAATGAGGCAGTGTAAAAGCAGCTTTACATTCTATTACCAATAATTCTGCTTTGCCACATTTCATCTTTTCTTCTTCTATGCCTCTTCTGAGAGAACATGCCCAAAGTTATTTCACAGATTTGTGTTGGCTGTCTCAGCTCTAACTTCAAAAGTTATTTTTTCAAGGGTTGGAGTGGTTGCTCATTTTGGTGGCCGGTTACCCTCACTTGGTGGTTTCTGCCCACATGGTAATAAAGTTCTTGCTTTCCTGAAGAAGTCCATTCCTTATATACTGGGGAAAAATAAAAAAAAACCCTGGCATTTATGCTTTTCTTCCCTTAAAACGTCAGGTTATGATCAGTACTTCAGCAGCAGCTTCATAAACTGAGCCTTCCTCCAAGCAACAGTGAGACCCTTCAAGAAGAGGGTAGATGATATCTTTCACAGTCCTTCCTTCAATTTTCATCTGTCCATATAAATCACAATGCTCAGTTATCCGCTCGTGTCCAGATATGATTTTGGAGTACGTGGGACAAAGGTATATGAATGAAGGAGAGCAAAGCCTGCTCTACCAGTGTTCAGAACAGCTGATCTTGCACTTTCTTTGACCACTGCTTTCACTAACAAATTATGATTAAGAGGCAGAAGAGTAATCCTGCAGTGTGAGCTTGGATTCCCTCTGCAGATTTACTGATGAGTAGGCAGAGTTGTTTTGGAAGACAGAGAGCGTGTTTTACTGTTTTTCAACATGACAATTTGACTTCTTCAGAGAAGCTTTCATTTCTTGCATGACCCCACAGAAACTGCACAATGTCACCTGAGTCCAATTTATTTCACTATTTACACCGAAGTTAATTTGAAGTAATGTATTTTATCTTTTCTACTCTAGATAGGAAAACCACTGGATTAAAACAAACACCATTATATCTGATTTTGCTAAGTCAGGTCTATCACTGGTAAGGGAAGAATCCAGGTTGCAATTTTAAATGTTCCTTTAAACATTCTTCCTGATCATACCCAAAGGCAATTTTCTGGAAAAAGACAGGGTATCACTCTCATTGCACAGGACACAGTAACTCTGTGTAAGAGAAAGGAGTTTCAGAAAGGCAGAGGTAACACTGGTATGTAATGTAGATTAGAATTTGACATTGAAAACCATTTCCCAAAGACAATTCATTTATTCTGCCAACTACAGTGTCCCTTAGTTATGCAAATGACCAAGCAGAGCAGCAATTATCTGCCTGTGATAGATGCAAGTTTTTCCACCACTGCTAACTTACATTTTTGAGAAGGTACCTGCTGCGCCTGTGGGCACCAGGTCTCCTCAGAGTCATTTTAATAATCTTTGTGCGTGAAAAAGAAGTTTATTTAAATGTAGTCCTGGAACCTGGAATGATTAATTCATCCATTCATGAAAAGCATTCTGTAAGCTGATGGCAAAATACATACAGGAACAGCCATTCTAGTAAAAGTTTACATCAATTTGCTATTTTTCTTCCCTCACTGTCTCAGATCTTATATGTTGCCATGCTGCCAGTCACCAGACTTTCTGCTACTGCCATGCTTTTCCTGACTGGAAACCATAGCAGGACATATTCTTGCAAGAATGCAGCCCCAAGGAAAAAGTAGTGTTATTTTTAACGTTTTCTCTCTAGTAGTCACCATTCATAACTTACAACATATACTGTGAAAAGACTGAGAAAACCATTGATTGATTTAAATCTGCCTTAATTTTTGACTAAAGGCAAAAACTTCACACACTGGCGCTTAATCATACTTCGCATCATGTACAAGCATGCAGTTTTCCATACAAATTCCATAAGGTGTTTAATCTGCTATTGCAAAAATACTTATTTGCATACAATCACACCCTGCTGTGGTTTTAAATGTTTTCTGAGAATACATTTTGAACCTATTACCTTAACCTCACTGCCTTTCTACCCACATACAGACTAACAGACATGCAAACCCTTTAATTTTTATTCAGGCCTGACTGTAATTAAGTTGAAGTGCATTTGTTCTTTAAAACTATAGGACTCAGCTTATTCCATAAGTATTGCTGGTGAATACACTTTTGTTAAGTTGCTGGGCTATAGCAGGGTCTTCAGCTTACAAATGAAAGTTCTTATTACAGGAGAAAACAGTGATGGGCAGTTGTGGGTGTTTCTGTAGTCTGAATTGTTTGTTCATGCCATGCGTGCCAGATGTTGAACAGAAGCAGTCAGCCACAAACAACACTATCTTATCTTTCAAAAATCTTAACCCAAGTACTGAGAAGCACCGACCCTAGTTAAAGACATCAGGGTGAAGAATATCTTATCACTGACTTTCTTGTTGCAGACAGGTTTGATACAGATGCAGAGAATACCTACCTGCACAATCACATCATGTGACATGGCAGCACATGCTATACTGGGTATACTCTTACCCATCATTCAGCATCTGACAAATGAATTATATGTAATTTGTTTAAAGAAGACACTGGAAGTAATAAACTCAAAAACTGTAAGCATAGATGACAGTACCATTTACTATCTCCTGCTATAGCTGCACTCTGACAATCAACTCCTTGACATACTTTTACAAAGTATGTTAATGACTACTGTCAAACCACTGGACAGAAAATACCATAGCTGACTCTTGCTTGCTTTATGCCAAATCCAAAGTGTCTTTATCCCCACTATGTTCTTGCATTGAGTTTTAATATGTAATAGTTAACCCAGACCAAATATATTCCACTTCTGTCATCAGTATGCCATATGAAATAATGTACAGTTGGGGCACAAGCATGTGGTAAGGACCCACCTTAAGAAGCCAGAAACATGTAGGTTGCAATGGGCCTCAGGAAGCCACCTAGGAGAGCCTAAGGCTCAAACTGGGGCCAGTCAGTGCAGATTGCTCAGGACCATGTCTAGTCAAACTTAAAGTATCTCCCTGAAAGGACGGAGCACCTCTTTGGGAAACTTCTTACAATATTTGAGTACCTTCACGATAGAAAGAAAGACAGAAAAAGAGAGAGAGAGAGACTGTACCTAAGAAGAATTTACCATCTTTTAACATTTGTCCATTCCCTCTCAGCCTGTCACAGTGCATCTCTGAGAAGAATCTGGCTCAGTTTTCCATGCAAACAACAGCAGTAAGATCTTTCCTTATCCACCTCCCTGAGGCTGAATAATATCAGTTCTCTCAGTCTTCTCTGATACACCATTTTTCCAGAACTCTGACCATCTTGGTGTCTCTCTCCTATACTAGCTGCAAAATGGCCATACTGTATCAGACTACACAAGTATCTCTAACTCACTTCAGAATGTAATGACCAGGACTAAAGAGTCAGGAAGAGAGTATAAAGAATAGGTTGGGTATAGAGCAATCCTTCTCGATATATATTCACTTTTCAGTAAATCATTGACTAGGGAAAAGTAGAACCAAAGGCCACTGTATTCCATTCAACTTACTGCTTCCCTTTTGAGTTTATTTCCTTTTTTGAAAGTAACTGACAGTTTTAGCTTCCACAATTCTGGAAGCAGTGAGCTTCATACTTCAGTTTTGCAGCTTCTGAAAAGAAATGCAAACCTTTTGGTTGTTTTAAACCTATTCTCTGTTATTTCTCCTGTATGCCCACTTAACTGGAAAAAGTGAATGAGAGCTCCTTACCTTCCCTCCGCAAGACACCATTTTATACAATTCAATCATCTTCCCTCAGTTGCCCAAGCATTGTCACTTTTTTCTTTTTCAAACTGAAAACTCCAAGTCTTGGTAGTCATGTTTTAAACAGAAGCAATTCTCTATGTTTTTTATTCTTTTCTACCTTTACCTTCTTTCTGACCTGGAAAACCAGAGCTTAACATTATTCTCTAGATGTGGCCATACCACCAGTATACATAAAGTTGTCTCAACATTTTCTGCTCCATTCTGTCTTTCTTTTTTAATAATCCCTGGTGTTTTTGAGTTGGAACTGAATTACCTATAGAGACTCATTCCTTAGCAATAACAATAAGAATTCATTCCTTAGCAATAACAGCATACATAGAACTTACAACTAGGCACATATAATTAAGACTGATCTTGCCTGTATCCATTACTTTACGGTTATTGAGACTGAATTTCCACTTCTAGTTTAACACCCATGCTGTTCAGCACAATGAGATCCTTTTGAAACTCTTTGCTGTCAGCTTCATAGGGCACTACTGCACAGAATTTTGCATCAGCAGCAAACTGTGCTGCTTCCTTTACTCAGTCTCTTTCCAAGACCGTTTCTGAGTATGCTAACTAGTGCAGGTCCCAGCATGAATCCCTGCGGGAGTCCAATCTAACTCTCCCACAGTGTAAAAAATGAGTATTTATTGCTATCCACTTAACCCTTCTCTTTCAGCTAGTTACTAATTCATGAGACACGCTTCCTCCCCAACCTATGACAGTTAATGTTATTATATGACAGCAGCACTGTCAAGGGACTGTGCCAAAGGCTCTTTTGAAATCACTACAATGAATGTATCACCCTGGTTTATCAGTTTGTTGATTTCAGCAAAGAACTTCATAATTATGACAAAGCTTCTCTATCTACAAAAACCCATGTTGATTTTTCTGCAGTCTGACGTATTTGTCTGTATGCTGAAGCCTCACCCCAGCTCTGTCACTGATTTGCTTGTGTAACCTGAAACAAGTCTCTCACCAAAAAGAGGACTCAGATGCTGAAAATGAACACTTCTGAGCCTTCAATCCAAAATTACTGTCTTAAAAATTCTCATACAGTTGCTTTCCGGTTATGGAGCTGCCTACATTCCATAAATTCTTATTTCAGTAAGGTTCCTGAAAGAGCTCTGACCGCTTTCACATGTACCTCCCAGCAAGTAAATTCTACTCCTAAAAGTCCATCCCACACAGTCAATAAAACAATTTCAGTGGATAGGATTAACGAAGTTGTAATAACTGTATGATGGTTATAGCACATCCCAAGTGTGGGGGGAAAATATTAATTTATAAGATCACACACTGAGGATGAAACGAAACCCAGGTCCCCCACATGCTGAATTTTGGGGGTTTTAATCACTGAATTATAAGAAAAGGACAGGCTGGTTTCTCCTAGTTTTAAATATTCATCTCCTGTATAAAGGAGGCCCTCTTAGGCATCTAACAAAAAAGAGTTCACTGGCATGCATTCCAGGTAGAGGAGGCAGCTCCTTCCAACTCTGTTAGTTCTGAGGATGTTGAGAGACACACTTTAAAGTTTTGCAGCTGTACTTGCCTGCCTGTTCTCCCTCTGCACTGAAACACCTCTCATGTAGCTGTGTTGGCAAAATGGACTATTTGTCAGCGTCCTGGTTATGAACTCACAGTGTGGACTTAACTGAACATTCCCAAATTAGCACTGTTGTGGCTGAGGTAAAGGTGCATAGTCCACCTGCAGGTTTTCCAATAGCAGTCATAATACTGACTCATAGGACACAACTGACACAAGGCCAGCATCCAATAAGATTATTTAGCACTAACCCCTAGTCACTGTGACTTCAGTCATATAAATGTCATTTCACAGTGAGAAGTTTAGCCAGCTTCTTTTTCAGAGTGGATCCCAAATGATCCCATTCCTCCACTTCCTTCTGCCATGCACTGTATAGGAAACCTGGACAGAGAACTACTTGTGATTGACTTCACCCACCACCAAGGTTCTCCAATATTAACTGCCACAAGTACAAGCAGTGCAGTATTGCTCGTATATACCTCCACACTTCCTTGGAAGTAAAATGAAACTAAATTTCTTGTCTTGAAAAAGAAGCACAGAAAAAATTCCACTAATGCTAATGAAGTATCAACTAACACAATGACAAATGACCTAAGAATACCTAAGTAGTTATTCACTAAATGAATAAAGCAAAGGGCACTTGCTGCATGCAGAGATTTAAAATAACCAGCTGTTTTCTTCTGTGAGAGGTATCTGTTCTGTGTCCTGAAAGCAAAAATAGAAAAACGGTAGGTTATGATAGGCTACTTAATTCTATCACACTTGGTGCCCACAAGGGAGTCAAAACTACAGCTGCACAAGCTGCCCAATATTTAAGTTTGCTATTGTGACAATGCTCTTTGAACATTGCTTTGTACATAGTACATAGTCAAGTGTGCACAGTTCCGAAGCCCTGAAACTCTGAAATACGAAGGGGTGAAGTAAGGTCATAGAGCAGTCTTCATTCAGAAAAGAAATGCTGTCAGCTGAAGTCAGATCTTGAATGTTACTGCAACACACTGGATTTTTTTTGCATTTAATTAGATTTACGACCCACTTAGTTATTACAGGCTAGTTGGAAACAGACGTGTGTACATTCTACAGTCAACACATAGATGCTCCTCCAGGGAAACAATCATTGAGAACTTACAGGAATTGCATGCAACAGCCTTTGTTAGGAAAATGAAACCAGCTCAATTTGGTTACGTAGAACATTCATTTGTGAGAAGAACTGAATGAGTATATATATTTGTGAGGTCCAAAAAGCAGCTTCACTTGCAATGATGTTTTTCAGGCTTTGAATATTCAAATGGTAAAGCACCAAATATCTAACATCTCAAAGAGTAAATGACATAGTATCTCAGATAGCAAGCTCAGTCTAAAATGAGGTCAGAAAAAATACCTAAGTTTAAAATCATTGTATTATCTTTAAAAGTCTACCAACTGACTGTCACAAGAAGTACCCTGTCTTCCATAGAATACTACTTGAAGCTCGCAGATGCTTTAACAATATCAGTGGTGCATTTGTATAAGGAAGACAATTTATACAACTGAAGAAAAACAGATTACAATACAAATAGCCATCTGAAGAATTCCTGAATGACCAGGTCTGCTTGACTTTTTTCTGGCTACCACAGGAATCAGAGCAGAAAGTCTGTCATATTCCAGCAATCATTTCAGGAAAAAAATCACTATGTGAATTAAAATGTCCAGCTGCAAAACACATTTATTTACTATTGAACTTTTTTTCCACTTTTAACTGAAATCACAACTAACGATGACAATGCTCAATGAAGCAGTGAACTGGTTATAATGATTAGCTTAGTCTTGCACTTCTTCTGAAAAAAATACTATTAACTGTACTGGGGAGGTGTGCTTTCTAAAGTGCAGGATCAGGCTATAAGTAGCTGCTGTATGGCCCTTACTGTATGCAAGAGGTTTGTTTGGTTGTGAAAACAAAAATTTCTGGATCTGATATACAAAGTGTTATTCTACTTATGCCACACGAGGGGACACAGAATATAACATGACTGGATTGACACTCCCTTCCATGAAGAACTTCCTCCTGATGTCCAATTCGAACCTTTCCTGGTGCACCTTGAGGCCATTTCCTCTTGTCCTGTTGCTGGTTGCCTGGGAGAAGAGCCAACCGCCACCTGGCTACAACCTTCTCTCAGGTAGTTGCAAAGAGTGATAAGGTCACCCCTGAGCCTCCTTTTCTCCAGTTTAAACAACCCCATCTCTCTCAGCTGTTCCTTGTAGGGCTTGTGCTCCAGACCCTTCATTGCCCTTCTCTGGACACGTTTCAGCACCTCAATGTCTTTCTTGTAGTGAGGGGCCCAAAAATGGACACAGGACTCGAGGTGTGGCCTCACCAGTGCTGAGTACAGGGGAAAATCTGCTGTTAAAATGTTGTATGTGACCAGATTGCACTCTTGCTTACACAATTGAATACTGCCTAAATCAACATAGGTCATAGGCAAAAGCACTTCACCTGCAGACTTCAAATTTCATGATAGAACCCACCACAACATGTTGGTATCATCTTGTAAGAATCCAGAAACTGGAACAATAGGGGTCAATGAACCAACATGGAAATACATTATGGCAGTGCAATGAGCATTTCTGGAAACAGAAGCTACAATATACCTAATGCAGTTGAATTTTACTTCATCTTCAAAGACTAAGAATCTTTCCAAAATATTTATATGACCTAATTTTTAAATAAAAAGGAGGTGTTAAACCCTGAAAATTTTCATTGGGGTGAAAGTTTAATTATTAATAAAGGAGAAAATTCTAAAGAGTAGTAAAATTTAAGACCTTTAAAATGACCATTCAACTTGGTAAATCAGTTATGAATCAAGAGAACGATGAAATGCATGATTACTTCTGTTGCCTCAAAAAGCCATGCATTTAGCACACCCAGTAGCCACTGTAAAAGACCATATAAAAAATGCTCAAGCAAACAAAGTGAAAGGTTTAGTTACTAAAATAATAATTTTACAAATTTTAGCTATGGGCTAACCACTTATGGAAAAGCTTTAAAAGCAGTAGCAGTATCTAATTTCTAAAAAGAGAGAATGTGAGCCATAGTGAAACAACAGAGGAAGCCTTTGACTTCAAAGTTGATGTAAAGAAAATTTAGCAAGATCTAAAAGATGCCACCAAAGGACTTCAACAGATATAATTTCATAATTTGCAGAAGTCTGTAAGCAGCCATGTAATCTTTGAAAGACTAGTAACTTATGTGGGATCTGAAGACAGCTGTAATAGTCTCAGTTTGGGATGACAAAAATGATTGTAGTTACGAGCAGCAACCGGTATGTCACAGATCCAAAACATCTACAAAGTGAGAAAGAGAAGGAACAACAATGTGACAGAAATTCTCAGCAGGAATGCAACACAGCAAGGTCTTAAGAAGCCAGAAAATCACCTGGAGAAAGATAAATAACAGCCACAAAACGCAGCAGAGTTCCAGTATCTAAATACTGAATTGTCTGTCAGTAAATCTGGGTAAGGTGGATAAGGTAACACTCAGGTAAACAGTAAGGATGATTAATTTCACACATGAACAAAACCAGCACCTCACCTTGGATGAAGACATTGAACTTGACTGTCAGAGATGTTCTGCTGTCCAAATTTAACACAAAATTTAAGTGCAGCCATTCACATGAACTGGTGAAGGCATGGTGAAAGCTCAAGGGGGAGAAAAATAAATGACCCAGAAGAAGAGACATGTCAAAACTTTGTTCCTTGCTCATCCAAGACACTGCTGAAATGACTATAGAAAAATTGCAAGGTACCGTACTTAGTTGAATGTGGACTCGCAGATTGGGATCAACAACTGAATCTGAACACACTTTAAGGCCAGCCCTGTGACCTGAAGGTCAAAAGGAATCCTGCAGATGTTTGTCTTAAGAGCAGCTTAATGTTTTGTAGCCCATCGGTGTATTATGTTTATGGCATATGAGCACACAGGGTATGTTAGATGACAGAGTTTGCTACACAACTTCACCTATTACATGACTCAGCTGCAGGAAAATCCCATTTGCTCTGCTTTATCCATCCAGCTCTCTGAGTGCTGACTCACATGCACAGAAGCCAACAGCTGCAATAGTACAAATGCCAAACCACAGTTGTGCGCTCTCTCACAGAATCACAGAATATGCCGAGTTGGAAGGGATCCAAAAGAATCATCACGTCCAACTCCTGGCCCTGCACAGGACCATCCCCAAGAATCACACCATGTGCCTGAGAGCATTGTCCAAATGGTTCTTGAACTCTGTCAGGCTTGGTGCTGTGACCACTTCCCTGGAGAGCCTGTTCCAGTGCTCAACCACCCTCTGGGTGAAGAACCTTTTTCTAATATCCAACCTAAATCTCCCTGACATGACTTCAGGCCATTCCCTCAGGTCCTGTCACTGGTCACCACAGAGAAGAGATCAGTGTCTGTCCCTTCTCTTCCCCTCAGGAGGAAGTTGTAGACTGCAATGAGGTCTCCCCTCAGTCTCTCAATCTCCAGGCCGAAGAGAACAAGTGACCTCAGTCCCCTCTTCCTTCTAGATATTATCACCTTTCTAGCATGTACACCTGAAGAAAATCTCCGCATGGACTTCAGCTTTTCCAGCTCTCACAAAATCTATAGATTAAATGTATGATGGGGTAGTGGAGTACTGTTATCTGTTTGCTTCTGACACTTCCGCTACAAAGCAGTAACTGTCCAGGGAAGGGAAGAAAGTGAGCAACTCTGAGGGTAAGATTCTCCATTCTCCCTGTCATGAGATAACTGAAACACAGTCAAAACAGGAGTTGCACAACCCCTGAGAAAGTCAGATACACAGACAGACCTGTTCTGTGAAGCAATTCAGTGCAAGGCATTGTTTGACAAAAAGGTCAGAAGTTAGATCAAGGCCAGAGAAGCTGAATAATAAGAGAACATACGTAACATAATACGAGACAAAGCTGAGAGTTTTGTGCAGGCTGCCGGCTGCTCTAACTGTGAGCAATGTGTTTGTGTGTCAGACAAAAACTACATATTCAAGATTAATTGTAGATCAAAACGTTTTGGGCTGTAAACAGGGAACAGACACGGTGATGTGCAGGTAAGTGAACAAACGTGTGCGGAGGGTTTTGCACTGGCTAACGGCAGTGTCGAGCATTTCCACAAACCTGCACAACACGCAGGTGTGGCATCTCCTCCCATTCTTCTTGTTTCCCACATTAATTCTGCTGTATCTTTGTTTCTAATGTGCACCGTGCCCACCTCTGCTTTCCGTCGCACGTAGTGCAACCTCACGAACACAGCGCAGCTCCGACGGCTGTAGGTGAGGAGCTACCGTGGCAGTGCGTGCAATAACAGAGGCGACACCGAGCACAACAAAACTTACATGGAACCAAGCCAATCCGAGCCAACGCTTCCCAGAGCTGTGCGCGGAATTGCAGCTTTAATTCTTTATTTTCTTTTAACCTGAGGAAGCAGCAAGACTCGCTCTGCAGCCGCTTCCCTCCCCGCGGCCCCGGCGCCGCTCCCGGCGCGGCCCCGACGCCAGTGCCGCCGCCCCGCCCGCCCGCGGCTCCGCGGGGCTGCCCGGAAGGCGATCGCGCCGCGCTCCGGAAGCGGAGCCGGGCAGGGTCCGGCCCAGAGCGCGCCCTGTCGCTGCCGCGCTCGGAGGCGCAGCCGTGCCCAGCCCGACGCGGGCGCCGTCTCGCCCGTCACAGGCGGCCCGGCCCGGCGGCCAGCGCGGGGCTCATGGCCAAGGTGGGTGCTGGTCCTTGCCCCCTCTCCCGGCTCCTTCCCGCGGGGTGCCCGGCGCTCCGCTGCCGCCCCTCCCAGCGGAGCCTCCCGGGCCCAGGAGCAGCCCTTGCCTCGCCTCCTCCCGTGGGAGCCAGGGCTGGGATGTGCCGGCGGTAGGACCTGCTCCTCCTGCCCCGTGGGTCCGGGTGCGGGAGGTGCGTGGGGGCGGCGCCCCCACGGGCACGGGGGGCTGCGGCCGGGGTTGTTTGTGGGCGGGACGGCGGGGGCGGAGGGGGGATCGTCGCCTTGTTCTGCGGCTGGTGCTGGGGCGGGAGCGGCGGTGGACGAGCGGAGTGTGAGTTTAAAAACAAAGAGGAGGCGATAAAGTTGTCCCGGCGGTGGCTGTGCCCGAGGCAGGTCTGGCGCGGGGAGCGGTCCCGGCTGCCTGACCTGCCGCCTCCTCGGCGTGTCTGACCGTCGTGTCTCATCCCGTGTGACCTGTCAAGCGCTCGCACCTTCCCCCAGGTCAGCTGCGTCTGTCACATGCCTCCCGAGACAACCGCGTTTGCTGTTCAAATCGCCGAGCAAGCCCAGGGGCTTTAGAGGTGCAAGCCTTGAGACTAATTGAGAGCTCTGGCGGGTCAGTGGGTTGGGACCAGCAGACAGTCTGCCAGGGGAAGGGGATCCTGCAGGCTCTTCAAAGTGGTGCTGTGTGTATGAATGAAAGTTATACCTAGCTCACTGCCTCGTCATTTTAAACTTGCCTTCCTGACATATCCCTAGACGTGAATGCACCAAGGATAGATCTGAAGAGGCGCAGAGGTGTCTCAGTACTTGTTTGACTCGATTCTCCATCTAAACTTAATTTTTTCTTAAACGAAAGCATGTGTTCTTATCTTCCTGGTCACTGCATCTTGTTCAAAGTTAATGCATAAGATGTTATAATCATCATTAGAAATCACTAGGAGTGTTGTTGGACTGTGAGTTGAAATTAATGCTATTATTACAATGAATTACGCTGTAGAAATCAGGGTTGATTTTAAAATCTTGCCAACTGTGTTTTGATATTAATAATATTTTTAACAAGTGTTTAATTTGTGACTTTTTTGAATAGTCCTTTATTTTTTTTTTAACTTAAAGCCCTAGTGACAAAGCAAGATTTAGTGTAATGAGCAAAAAAGTTCTCTGAATAAGTATTTTTTATCTTTCCTTTAATTGGTGGTAATATTAGCAGTAACTGTGTATCATGAATCTGTCATTAAATCTGTTCTGCTAGTTCTGCAATGTATTTATATTTAGGGTAATGAAAAACTACTTTTTTAACATTTATTGCTCTGTTAAAAATGGCTTGGTGTTAAGATATACGGGTTCAGATCCAATAAGCATTCTGTTATCTTGTTAAAGTCAGCAGAACTGCCAGGGAAATTCATTGTCTGTTTTCCTTGGTTAGCAAGTGCATTTGAACAGCGCACCCATCTATGCCTGCTTGAAAAGAAACTTGTAGCAGTATAAATCACCAGGTCAGGCCCAAAAACTGCTAACTCCATTCCAAAGGGAAAGAAATTAAGAATTTTATTCCTTGACTGAGATTCCCTATTTACTTCTGTGTCAAGAATGCTTTGAAAATGTGTGTTGAAACAATACACCAGCAGTTGTATGAATATCTGGTTAAAGGGGTTTCCATTTTCCAGTTCAGTGTGTTGTCTCAAATGTTGGTGGTGAATTGTAGTCAAGATAAATTGTTCTCACTTCTGTGTAATTTTTACAGGCAGAGTGCTTTGGAACACTTTTTCATCCTACAAGAAATTTCTGTTGAAGAGAAGACCAGTTGTCTTAAATTACTGCAATGGGCAAGTGGTAGTTTGTGGAAGAATCTAGCTTTGTGAGAAAAAAAATAGTTTCATAAGCTGGAAAAATATAAGACATGGTACTTGGGAAGACTGGTTTGCAGATACATGCATCTGATTCTGCACTTCAGTTCTTGAACTGTAATGTTGATATGCCTTATCTTTTGAATTGATATAATTGTTTCTTTTCTTTGTCAACTGGATGAACATAAACAGATACATTTACTTCCTATGGAAGCAGTTCTCTGCTAAATCTAATGATCCAGTAATAAATTCTATTATTAGGAAGTTAGCAAGACTACTGCTAACAGTCTGTACTCCTACTTATGATAATTCACTGTTAAAAAGTTATCTTGAAAGTAGCTACATCCGTATTTGTTAGGTGTCTGATTCTGAATGCATTGAAATTAATTTTGTTCACTTCCGTGACCACTGGGACTTGCAGTTTAAGCAAAACAATTTCTTGAATAATGGATGGAATTCACTCCGGAGTAGGCCGGTTTGTAAGATCACTTTAATCACCAAAAGTATTGTTTAAATTCCTTGTAAATACTAAAATATTAAGCTTATATTTAGCATGGCTGCAGTGGTTTTATTTTGTATGTGTTGTTCCTGTGCAAATACCTGAGGTGATTTAATCAGTGATGTTTAAAAGAATATCTGGTCAAACTGTCATTAAGTTAGAATAAGTAATGTTCTCTCTTTGTTTTATTAAACATGAAGGGTGAAATTAGTTAATGTAGTGAACTGACCTCTCTTCCTACAGCTTGTGTCCAAGTGGACTGTGGCCACCTAGGTTTCTGAAAAAATTGAAATAATCTTAGGAACGAATTGATTAAAATAATCACGTTCAGATGTGCAGGCACGTTTAGATTTAAAATGTGGCGGTGTATGAGTGCCTTTCCACAGCATCACAAACTGATCAAAATTGTACCTCCTGCATTCCCAGGCTCTTTCCTTCTTTTCCTTCCTTGTGCCAGTAAGGATTGCACTGGGAGCTGGTTCAGGAAGCTGAACTGCCGGAAAATGAGCAACTTTTTTTTTTTCATGGTAGAATTAGTATTTAGTTGACTCAGCACCCTGAACCGACTCAACCTGCAGTTGCATACCTGTCAGTGGCTATGTGAGTGAAGAGGTGGGATCCCAGAGAGGAAGGGAACAGTGGCACTTCATAGGCCTGCATCTGTCAGGACCATGGTGCAGGACTCCAGCCTGCGACCTGCTCCTGCTTTGCATCAGTGTACAGCTGGTGTAGATCAGCTCCACCATTGAAAAACATGGTCCTGTTTGCTTCCACCCCACTCTGCTGCTTCCTCCTTTGTGCAGGCAAATACTTGTATGGTTCTGTGGTGAGCCGGGCTGAGGATTGAACTAACCTGGGGGAGGGGCAGGGGCAGGGAGGGGAGGGTTTGGTTTGAGCTGGATCAGTTTGCTGCACAAACATTTGTGCTGGCTCAAAGATGGGGGTGGAAGCAAGCAGTAAGGGGAGCAGGGTGTGTCTGTTTCTTTTGGTGACAGTGACACATTATGCCAGTTTAAAGTATATTTGATACTGGCCTAATTCTGTAAGGTTAAGCTGGTACTGCATTGAGAGTTTGAAGACATTGTTTGGTTATGGTTCATGGGCATATTTTACATCTAAGACCCCTTAAACCACAGTCTAATTTCAGTATGTACTTTGAAGGGATTTTGAGGGAAGAGTCTGGCCTTTTGTATAGTAACTAATTTTTAAAAATATTTCAATTTGGTACCTATTGTTTCATTTAGAGGTACTTAATGGGAAAATATGCTCCTGTTTATAACTGCTGTTCATCCATCAAATTACTGCAACAAATTTGTTCAGCATGTATATTGAGTTCTTAAATTTAAAAGACTTAAATAAGAAAAGATAGTGATCAGAGTGTCCACTAAGAAAACTGCAAGATATTTTGCAGCAGTGAGTAGATAAACAAACTGAACAAATCTGCAAAAATTGTGAGGCTTCCCTAAGACATACATTATAACTTCAGTCAGTTTCTGGGGAGGCAGTCTGTGAATTCTTAAGTAACTGTAATGGTTAGTGGTTTTCAAAATCTGTCTTAAGGCTTTCAGCCTATCACTGAAGTTGTACTTAGTGTTTCAAGATATGGATAGGCATTGATTTTTATCTTCCCCCCCCAAATATCTGTGAAAATTGTAGATACTGTGTCCATCAGCCATTTGTCTGTGCTTCTCTGCTGTAGATTACCATGCTAAATGACCCTTTCAGGAGAAGCTGTATGCAGTGTTATGTGCTTTAGGCATAATCAGCAGTTAAATGGACAGTATTAGCTCAACCTGCCTTCAGTGGTCAGTTACTTTGATTAATTTTTCCCAAAGGCAGTTAATGTGCTCTGATGTGATTCACTCTCTTTGCTGGATGGTGGTGAGTAACTCTGGGCAGTAGCTCCTGCTGGAAGTGATGACCTATCTGCAGCCTTTAAGTGACGTTTTCTGTAACAAGTGTAATGGGTTTTATTTTTGTCTGCCACTGAATAAGATAGTTTTTTAACAGAGGTATTTGAGGAGCTGTTGGCTGAAAACTGCTGCCCAGAGATGTGTAATTTAACACAATGCATGCAGATAATATCTTGGTTGTATACAAGCTGTAGAACAGCAGTCCTAATAGACTTTCAGTTTTACACTCTTAAGCATCATCTTTCCTTGTTGGCCCTTCTGTTTAATCAGTGTTAGATGTGAAGATTCTTTTTGAATTTGAACTGGTAATAAACAGGTGTGTGGTGCTTTCTCTTATAAATATGTATGCATATAAATTTGTGTGTCTGTATCATGTATTCTCCAAGTATGGTGTATTTTTCAAAGCTTCCTCTTCACTGCATCTGGCAGGGTGGCAACAATCATGACAACCAATTTAGTTCACTCTTTATTGAGATCCATCATTCTGCAACCATGTGATTCTCCAGAATTTCAGTTTTCCCCTCAAGCTTCAAATGACAACAGGAATTATTATCCCTTGGCTTAAAAAAAAAGAGCGAATAACTTGTTTCTGATGTTTATACAATAAAAAATCATGATTATTGCATGTTTGGGACTGACTATATACATTCTTTTCTAATTAGTGGAAATGGCATTGTGACTACTGACTGTTTCCTTCTCATGTCTTAGAGTACTTAGATTTCATGTCCTATTTGTTCTTTCTCTAAAATGCTTTCACATCGATATGTGGGGTAGTGAGATGAGAAGCTCCTTGTCACATGAGTGACATATAATCTATCACTGACTTCTCAGATTCTCCAGGGTAATCCCTAAATTTTTTGCCTGAATCTCAGTCAATGAAATAATACTAGTATCTGTGTTAGGCAGTATGTTCCTCTGAATTATTGCAAGTGTAAGATTGTTTTGTTGCCTGTCATTGCTATAACACCTGCCTGTGCTGGACGGCCACCTTTATTTACTTCAGCTTCCAGAGTCAGCCACAGTTACTAGACCTGCCACTTCTTCTCACTGAACTGTGGTGTTTTTGTTGTTGTTGTTGTTGTTGTTGTTGTTGTTTATTTATTTATTTTTATTTTGTTTTGGTTTTATATAAAAATTCAGGTTCAGTTTTGGATGGTAGAAACACCTCTGTGTTGGTACGTTTTTGAACTAGGATTTAAAAAAATAAACCCAAATGTAGGTTTTAGAATTATCCTTTTCCTTTATTTATGATAAATGTGTATCTTATAGCAAAGGCACTCAAGTATATCTTGCTATTCAGCTTTTTCTTGTGCTATGTCTGTTACTTTGCTGTTGAGGAAAACGTGTATGAAGTATCTATGCTTGTAGCAAAAGCTGTGAA
This sequence comes from Manacus vitellinus, assembly GCF_001715985.3. NCBI lineage: Eukaryota > Metazoa > Chordata > Aves > Passeriformes > Pipridae > Manacus > Manacus vitellinus. Next base: position 32,154,238 of record NW_021940682.1, on the reverse strand, counting down.
CTACAGGGCAGTTGGTGTATCTGAGATAGTGATAGTTTTCCTGTACTGTATACCCAACTCAGGAGAGATTCAGGCACCTCTGTTTTTAGTCTGCAGAACTGACTTCTTTTCCTTCATAGTGATTTTGGTCCTGGCAGGGTTGAGATGCTACTGCTGTCATTCCCACAGTGGTGACAGTTACTGTAACCCCCTGATCTGTTACTGTGTGCTCCTGACTCAAAGGTGAAAAGTTGCTTTAATGTACTGCCTTTTCAAGGGTAAAATAAGCTCTCTATCCTATATGCCAGTACCTGGATTCCTGTGTTTCTAGTGTAAGATACAGGTCTTGGATCTCTCGCGGGAGCTGCAGTTAACACTAATGTGGTGATATTTTCACTGTTTTCCTATCGCTGCTGCCAAAGAAGTTAAACTGCATAATAGTTCTTATCTGTGCCAGTTGCTCACCTTGACACAAATGAAACATCTATCTTTCAAGAAGATTTCTTAAACACTTTGCACAGGGATATTGTCTTCTTGTGCCCTATTATGACACTTGGCACGATATGCAGGTGGGGGCATTCCATTCTTACCATAATTTAGTTGGTAAATGTGATTGTAGTGGTTGTTTAAAATCATAAAATATCATGAGTTCACATTCTGTGAACATTGGAAGGATACTCATCAGCACAATTCTAGATGTATTTCTGAGATTTAACGTCTTTGTTTCATTACTTGCAAGATGTTTGACAGGGTATAGAGTTGACTGGTTTTGCCATGTCTTAGGACGCTGTGAAATCTTTTCCCAAATGGAGATGTTGAAGCAGTTGCTTTAAAGGGGAAACTCCCACTATTTTTTTTGCAGAAATGCAAACTTTAGTTCATATATGAACTTGAAGTGAAAAATGAATGATCTAGTGCTGGTGTTTGATCTTGGTAGCAGCGTATCTTACGTTGCGCTTCTCTGAACTGACAGCAGTAGCTTTTTGCTTAGCAGCACAGCAAAGCAAAACAAAGTTGACTGTGCAGCAGTTATCCTTCAGACATGGCTAAATTTTTCAGTCTATTTATGAGTATCAACAAACACTTTGTACATACTTTTGCAATGCGTTGAATGCTTCTATTTTCCTTTAATTTAGCTTAAAACTAGTAATGGAATTCCTGAGGTTTTGAGAGGAATAGCTCTTGGCAAGCCTAGGGTTTTGAAACCAAAGGCAAATTAAGATACCAAGCAAACACAGGGAGGGCTACTTCTTCATGGAAGTATGTTAAGATTCTTCTGACGTATAAGCATTTGTTGTAGTTTGGGTTTTTTGTTTGTTTTTCTCTTTTAATCTCTTTGAAATACTCCTTTAAAGCACAGTTGTTGTTTTTCTTTTAAGAAAATCGCACTGTAACACAAGGGGACTTTTCTTTCCCCCTTGATGTCACTTAACAGGTTTAGCCTTTTCAGGCAACCATTACAAATAGAGGGGTGTAATGCTGCTTTCTTTCTAGTTGTCTATATTTTTTGGTAACTCAAACACTGATTGAAGCATGTAGTTAGAACACAAATTTTAGTTTAAATAAAATAAGCTCTTGCTTTTAAATCACAACAATAACTGTAATTTAAAGTAGCTGTTACTGTGCATCTGTTCAGGTGGTACAATAATACAATTAAAAATTATTTAGATTTTCAAAGTGTAGTTGGGCTTTTTGTAAAACATATAGCTAAGCTGCTTTAATTTTGTGGGAATAAGAAGACATATGATGTAGAGAAACTTGCCTGGCTGTCACAAACTTGACCTCTTCTGCCTTTATGGTACTGCTTGCTGCAAGCCTCTTCCCTCTTTTGTACCCTCTTCCCACTAATCCCAAGGGGTGTAGCATTCATAGGAATCTTGCAGGCTATCTCCTTTATTTATGTTACTGCATTTCTTTCTACAGTTTTATGGCTCTTTACGTGCCTTCATTTAGCCCTCCATTTCCTTGCAGTGTTTCTTATTAATATAATAATTTTGAATGTTTCAGAGCTCATTATCTTCCTTCTCAAACTTAACTCATTTACTTGCCATTTGGGATACTGCTGATAGTGGTTTAATCTCACCCAGGAAGAGCAGTTGTTTTTGGGAGTAGCCCTCTCTTTTTCCTCTTCTCCTTGAGTCCATGGTCATGTTTTATTCATGTGCTCCTTCTTCCTTGTCCAAAGAACATTTTCAAGACCACATTTTCTTCTTCTGTCTTTGCAAATGAAGCTTCTGTATCTGTCACCTGGAGTACTACAAGTACCTTCTCCCTCTTCTCCTGATATTCTTATCTCTGCAATCTGTTCAAAATAGAGCTGGTACAACATTTCCCTACTCTGAGTGCTAGTTTCCTCGTCAAGCTAAAGCTAGCGTATTGTCTTTGAATTCAAAGACTCACACTGCATATTTCTGCATCATAGTCTTCTTTTTCCTTGCTCCTTTTGGTGCTCAAATCAGTCTTTATTTCTCCCTCCCCTTCCCCTGCCTTTACTTCTGTTTCATGTCATATCCTTCACTTTGATTTACAAAACTTTTGAGAATAACTGTATGTCACATGTGTTAATACTACTACAAGAGAAAATGATTGCACCTCTAACTTCTCTTCTTGGGTATTAGAGTATCCTGTTGTCTCTTTGCTTATACAGATGAATTACATTTTTATCTACCCAAGCTGACAGGGATGCTTGTTACTTTTGCATCTTTTCTTATAGATGCCTGTGAAATGTACGTTGCTGTATATCTTTGAAATCTGGTTCACTTGTCTAGTGACTATACATTGTAAAGAGCACCAGTAGCGTGCTTTGAAGTCTATTGTGTGAGTACCCTGTCAGATTTTGTGGATTTTTACTATCCTATGTGATTTCAGTTAGTAAATATTTTTTTCTGCACTTGGCAGGTTTCTTTGGTGAGGCAAATAAGATGCAATCTGAAACTTTTATTGAAATTATATACAAATTGAATTTAAACTGGCAGTCAAAGTAAGTGCCATGTCCTATGCTTGACTTATTGCAGAAATAAGCTAAAATTAACAGAGGTAATATTTTTTTCTTAATAAGGAAAGCCAAGGGACTCAAATAATTCTTTTTGTGTCTCATGAAACTTTGAGTCACAAGGTTTTTGTGGCTCGTGTTTTGGATTTTGTTTGTGATTTTTGGGAGGGGGTTATTTTGGAGAAAGTTAAACTTTTGCAGCTCCTTATTATTTGAATGCTTTTGGCTGGTAATACAATGAAGAAGTAAACCAGAAATAATTGCTAAAATAAGAAGTTTTAACATATAGCTTGCTGTACCTGTCTTAGAAATGTTTTAGGATAGTAAAGTCATTGTGAATCTCCTGCATCATGGCAGCTGCCTTGTGCTTCCTTCTCTTAAAATCTACTGAATAGACTTTCATGCCTTGAAATTGAGAATGCAGTGTATGTGTTACTCATCAGTCTGTATTGCCATAAATGTAAAAGGAGTAGGGCAGTGGTAGTTAGTGTTAGTTCTCTCAAATGTACCCATATTAATGCTAAAGGGAGCTGGATGTCTATGTAGTATCTGTCTGCCTGCCTATACAGTATCTGTGCAGCTAGGCTGGAGATAGTCTTAAATTCTTAAATAATTGCCCTCTACTTTAAGGTTCCTAAAAGCATTTACTTGGCAAATGTTTGGATGCTCTGTGTGAATGTGAATGCCTGCTTTCTTATTTTTCTGATAGCTACCTCTTTCTTCATTTGCTGTACAAGTTTTAGGTGATGGTATTCAGTTCCTGAGAGAGCTTCCTCTGCATTTGCAGTTTTGCTAGGAAGGATACCATTATGGTAATCTTTTTTATTAAAAGGCATTTAGTTCAGACTTTTTAGATCTGAAACAGTAATGAACGAGCTAATATTAAATACAGTATGATCCAATAAATTGTTTTCTAAACTCGAACTTTGTGGTATTTGTTTATTATAACAACAGTGTTGTGCCTATATTTAGAGAAATCCTGAGTGATTCATGCCAGTTGATCAGTCCTGCAACTCCAGAGAGTGCTCCATTCCTAAAAATTGCTGGACTAGAAAAGAATGTGTACAGGAACGGAAAAAGGGAAGGTGCTACACAGGCCTCAGACAAACTATTTTATTTTTTTGTATTTTCTTCCCTCCTCCTTTTTTTTAGTAGAGGGGTAGGTGGGTAAACCTTTCTTATACAGTGCTTACATCCTCACTCCCTAAGTTCCAGAACTGCTTCTGATAACAGAGGTGGGCAGAGCATTTCCATGTTGTCCTGTGGCTCTTTAGTTCTAGAGGAATGTGTGTTTTGTCTCAGAGGTACAACATATACCAGAAACTTAGATAAGCTTCTAGTTTCTGTAGGACTCTTTGGGTTTAAGTGTACATTATGACTGTTATTTTAAGATACTTCTGACCACTTAGGGTCTTGAAATATTTCTACCAGTAAAGGGCAACAAAGTTCCCTTCAAATTCTAAAGTTCAAGTTATTTGTCTTGGATTTTCTCTGCCTACAGTGTTATGTGGATCATCTGACCTTCACAAATGTGTTTTCTTTTACTGACTTCAGTCCATAAGTGCAAATACATTTCTTTAATAAATCTGTCTTTCTGCCTCAGAGTTCTTTATTCTGAACTAGTCCCATAGAACACAACTTCATGTATGTCTGCTAAATTTAAATTTACTTTTCTTGAAGAGTTTGTATTTCTTATGTCAGCTATAATATAGAATTTTATTTGTTAAATGGATGTAAATAATTGTAAATTGTATGGTTCTAAAACAGTTTCCTATCAAAGTAAAAACTTGTTGAACATTGTCAGTAGTCTGAAATTAAAACTACCTTTCTGAATGTTTGATTATACCAGTACTATATCAGTTTAGCATTTTTCTATGAATTCTTCATTTTAAAATTCTTCATGTAAAATAAATCAATAATGCTTATTTATACTTAAACCTGTCCCCTAACCTGTTTCACCCTTCCCAAGGATATAAGCACCTCTGATTTATGCTGGGGCTCAGCCTAAGGCAAGCTGTGTTTGTGTCAAGGCTGAAATATTTAAGTGTTATGGTTCACAGGTACAAGCGTGTAAAAAATCATTTGGCAAGGAGTTTTATGTTCACATCTCACCTCTGATAGCTTCCTATACTTTTATCTATTGGTAAGTAAATTGCAGCACAGTTTTGAGCAGCTCTTTATTTATTTAGATCCTGATTCATGTAAGATATTGCTTAGTGTTTTGGATTCTCATTGAACTAGAGGTGACCAAATTTAGTGACACACGTGGGAAAAATAAGGTTCAACTTAAGCATATGCTGGTCAGTTTGGAATTTACTGGTTAGAAGCTCTCCTTAGGAAGGATGATTTCTTTGTAGTTTGGAGTAGGAAGATACCTGAAGAGAAGGAAACTGGTTCAGCTGAGGCGTTGAGGACAGACTGAAGTACCTAATGATAAGTAGTGTACTCTGATGACTACTGTGGGATACTTTATACTAATAAGTAGAGTGATATTAATCAGTTGTTGTGTGATATGTCAAACTGCTTTGGTTATAAAATGACTGGTTGCAGTTGTACTATTTGATTGACACTAGTGCTGACTTCTGAAGTGAGCAGTGCATTAAGGAGGGTGTACTGGATTCTTATCAAGTGTCCTATCATACATGTATTAGTGAGGCTTTAAAGGAGTTAGACTTTAAATTTGTTCTGTGTCAAATATTATTTCTCAAGTGTGTTATACCAGGGAAATATAGCTTCAAAAAACTGTCTATGTTCTTGACTTCAAACCAAACAAGGAAGTATGAAAGAAGAATGCCTGTGTGATGGAATAATTAAGTCTAGCAGTGGTGAACAGTGAAGTGTTTTACGTAGTAGTTCGAACAGTAAATGTTGTGGGCTGACTGTGATTTGTGAGAGATCTTGGTTTGCATTCATTGTGAAGACTTTCTATGAATTAATTCTAATACCAAACGCAATTTCATTTAAGTCACATCACTGATCACCTTTCGGTTTGAATGGACTGTTTTGAGGTGGGGAGTTGTAGGAAATTTTGTTACTACATAGCATGTAAAACTAGAAAGAATAAGGGAGTGTTGTCTTTGAAATACATGTCCAGGGTTGCAAATAAAATGCAACTTAAATTGTTACTAAGAATTGTAACCAAAATGTTTGATGTTAAATTTTTATGTTAAACACTATTTGCTGAGATACTGATAGGCTAATCCTATTAACAAACTTTATTTAAACTTTCTTTGGGCTTCAAATCTGTATTTGTGAATATATTGCTTTTATGCTATTGGTGAAAGTAAAACCATTGTTAAATGGAAATTTGGTAAAAATCTCAGAAATCTAGAAACTGAGTTTTCTTTGTGCTGTGCCCATCACACTTTCTTTCCAAACCAAGATATGGAGAAGAAGAAAATGCCTTTTTTTTTCCCCTGTTACATAATGTGTAATTTAGGACTAGGGATTTTTGCTTAAAAAAAATAAATTATAGAAACACATTATTACCAAGACTTGAATTTTTGTGCTGGTGCAGATGCACAGTGAGTAGATCATTCCTACCTCCTCTAAATATATTTTTAATTTGTTTGAATGACACAGTTCTGCCCAGCTGCTGTACATTTGGGTGAATTGTTAACAGTTAAACTGGATGTCAGTAGGTTTGGGGTTTTTTTAAGTCAAAAATAGTGATTGGGGCACTTTTTCTGCAGTTCATTTTGCGCAATTGCGCACACCGTGATTAAACTATTTGTAAATGAGTTTAGAGTATGCCTTATGATATTTTTTGTTTGTTTGCTTTAAGAGGCCATGATGTGAACTGCAGCGATTTAGCAGCTGATTCTTAAGTAGTTCAGTGTTTATCTCCTGAATAAGGTCTGGATTTTGTTGGGAGGCTGGCACTCAGTGAGGACAGTGAATTTATCGGCTGACTTCTTGGTTGCTACTTCCCAGAACTTCATTTTATTTCCGTGAAAACTGTAAGTGCTTCCCTATTAAGCGTGTGCATTCATAGGCAGACATTAGACCTGTTCCTAAGTAATGGATTGTATCAGTGGGTTTTATTGTGCCCTACATTTTCATACATTTTAAGCATGATTTATACCTCTGTTTTAATACTTTTTTCTTTTTAATCAATGAAGCTACTAGATGTGCTTCAGCTAGGGTTATATTTCAGTAGTGATGGCATATGTCTATCGTAGTGACTTGGCAGAGATTTTAAACACTTTGCAAATGTAATTAAACTTCTGAAAAGTGTCCACTGTAGAAGATTCTTTAGGGAAACTCTCAAATGAGAGTACAGTGCCACATAAGTAGCAGACAGAGTTAATCCTGTGATTTCCTAGGCTATCTGATGGCCATCAAGGAAGCCTAGATGTGCTAGAGATCAAAGAACTCAGCTCCTGCTTCAGTACATAGTAAGCTACAAAAATGGCTAAAATTAATGTACCTATACAAATTTGTTTTATCCGGTTTGGCCATAGCTCAGTGAATATAATAGACAAAAATGTATTGCCTTGGCAGCCAAGAATTAATGCAATTTAGATTGAAAAATGTAAAAATTACACCACTGGGGATAAGTGATTCACGTTGCTGCTGTGTGAGGCTGTTAGAATGGGCAAAGTTAACATGCTCATGATCCTGTTTGAAGTAGGCTGGTGTGATAGGGCTGCCTGCAGAAGTTGCTGTCTCTTCTGCAATAGAATTAGTTTTAGGCTGCAGCACTAGGCAGGTTTCAGAATTTGACAGCAGCCCTTCTTGCAGCATACCACAGGCTTTTAGTTGCTGGCACAGCAGGAGCAAGGGATGAAGATAATGTTGCTGTGGTTCTATCATGTATTATTTAAGTTTTCTAACTGCTTGTTTTCCCTTCTGCACTACAGTTCGCTTCCCTCTCACTTGTGATGTTATAGATATATATAGGTTGACTAAATATAGGTCAGTTAAAAGTCCTTTCTTCTTCCCAAGGAAAGTAACATCAGTTGGTGCACTTCCCATAATTTTCTTGCTTCTCTAATTATTTTCCAGAATACTTGTTAAGCAGTATTGACCTCTTAACTAAACCCAACAATTTTCTTTTGCTGTAATTTAGGGAGTAATGTACAGAAATTGATCTACTTATTCAGATGTCTATATAAATGGGTTGGAATTTATGAAGGAGCATAGGGATGTTGGGTTAATAATATTTGGAATGTTTGGAGTTAAATAATTTACTTGGAGTTGTACAGCAGTATCAAAGCACGTATGTTTAGAAACACACTAATAAGTTGCTTATTTTAATGATCAGCTATAAGAGAGAATACATCCAATTCTGATGTAGAACTGGACCTGTGGAAATGTAGTGTTTCACATAGGTGAGCAGCCTAGAGGTTGGTGGAGTTAAACAGAAGTTTAGGAACTGGGCAACATAAGGTAAGGCAGTGGATGAGCATAGGGAATTGAGTGGGAACTGATAAAGAAAGAGGAAGAAGATTGATTTTTGGGAATATTTTGAATTTTGACTTACTTTATCCTAATATTGCCTATTACATATAGAATTTGAATTACGTTGTTTTACTATATTAACATTAGCTAATTATCATGTTTCTTAGTTCTAAATTACTTTCAAAATACCTGCAGTATTGTGAGGCATGGATAAGTGTTTCTGTGCTTTTGGGTGTCTTCCAGTGTATACGAAGGGGTTGCAATAAGTGGGTAGCATCTCTGGGATAAAGTGCACTGTAAGTAACATAATGATTATTTCACACTGCTTCCGTAACTGCATCTAAACTTTCTTTAGTTTCTTTCTGTTTCTGTTCTAGAAAATAATGAAACTTTTGCAGATTTTGTTGCTGGATTGCAATTTCTGTAACATACTCTTTTTGACTAATTCAATTATTGCTAGATGTAATGTGTTGCTTTGACAGAAACTTGTGTTTTGTTTACTTGTACTGTGTGAGACACACCATTTTCATTTGCTTTTGAGTTTTATTTTAGCTGCAGAAGTACAGAGAGAAAGAATAGGAGTCATAGTTTATCTTGGATATCCAAACTTGCTTTGGAACATTATTGCCAAAGGCGATTATGCTTAGTGATTATTATATTTATGAAGTTGTTGTGTTTTCTCAAACCACAATTCTTGTAAAAGGATAATTATGTTAAAGCTTGGGCTATTCTTTGCAGATTCTGTGCCAGCGCCAAAATATTTTCAGACAATATGTAGTTATCATTTCAAAGATATGCTTTTAACTTGAAATACTAAGTAGTGTAGTAAGTTTTTAAAACATAATATTCAGTAAACTAGGACAGTAGTAAGTTTAAAGTTAAAGCAAGTCACTTATCTTGCACTGCCATCAGGAATCAGATCTGAAATGTGCTACTTAATGTGAAGGCTTAAAGTTTATGTTCTTACTCTCAATTAATTTTATGCTATTGATCTTTTGCAGAGGGAAGGACAAAAATCTTACCATTTGTAGCTATTGTTGCTTAACACTTTAGTGGTCGTGTTGAGCAAATCACAGACTTCTAAAGCTTTCATACTACGTGTTTACGTAATTTAATACTGAGTTGGATAATGCTTGAGGTGGACTATGTAAGGGTTTTGATATCTGTAATTGATTTTTTTGAAAAATGATACAAATTACTTCCACCAGTCAGCAGTAATAACTTAACTGTCAGGAGCTTAATTTTAATTTGCACACTGAAGTGAAGTTCTGTGTTCTTATTTTAAAGAAAATTCAAAATTAAGTGGACTTCTTTAAAAAACAAAATCTCTGCTGGCTAAATGGTCACTAATTCTGTTCCTAAACATTTAGAAACTTTCGAAGCTGTATTTGTGCAGAATTTTTGACACACTGCAGGGTAAATGGAAGTTAGAAATAACGCTGTTAGAAGTTGTAGAGTGCCGACAAACTGCTTGAATAAGTGTAGATTTAATAAGCCTTATCAATATTATTCTTGATGTTGCAACTGAAATACTGTGCTTTGTATGTATGTAATTCTTTTCCCAACTTTTAAACAAATTTCAGTATTTTCTTGAAATTACACTTTTCACACATAACTATAGCTTTAGATGAACTTAGCTTTGCATGAAGTATGTTGAAAGAAGGTTTTCAGAAGCTACAGACTGGTTTCTTTTCCCTTAGGTATTCTGTAGGGTTCTGTAGAAGTGACACACAGGTGATTTATTTTAGCAGATTTTTGTAGTATCTTCTTGTATTATAATGAAGCTGTATTTATGACCACTTTAAAATGGTTGAAATATGACCTATTGCAAAAAAAGAAGAGTAAGATTTCTCCATAGGCATCATGATCCAGCCTTCCTTTTGTTGGCACTAGTCATAGTGTGGTCCTCGGATCTGCAAGATCAGTGCAGTAGTTTGGATTGAAGCTTGTCTGGCTAATTACCACATAGCCAGGGCAGGAAAGACCATGTCTTTTACCTGCAGTCACCTTTAGATCAGCTGAAGATAACACAGAGTAGGATTTTGAGGAAGAAAAGCAGTTAATTTAAAATGTCGCACCTCACAGTGACTCTTTAATTTACAAAAGGAAAACTTCACACTGCTCTATAACCATGCATCGATTTTCTATACATGGGAGGAAACAATATGTCCTTTTTATAAGTTGAATTTGTATTATCTCAGAAACACAGGCTTGGTTTTGAAAAAGGTGGGGGTTTTGTTATCTTTTAACTCCTCTTATGTCAATTCTAATAGACACAATTCTAGTAGAGAAAATTTAAAAATTTTAAAGAATTATTTATTTTTTTACATTTTTGAGCTATAAAGAAGAACAAGTTGAGTGGGAATAGGTATGTAAATATTAGTAGTGAGTCATTTGCACTTCTCTGTGATTTCACAACAGTAGTAAGAAATTATTTTAGTTTGGGGTTTTTTGGGGGGAAGCAAGCAGGGGTTGGCAGTTTAAAAGTTTATGGAGTAGTCCAGTATTTAATCCTTAGTGAGTTACACAACTATTTTGCTTACCAGTATTCAGTGTTTTGGCTTTTTTTTTTTTTAATGATGTAGAGTCATCTTAGTTACTCCCTTTATGTAGCTAATATCAAATGCTCTGGTTGAAGTACACAGATACTTCTCATAATGAAAATTATATATGAATAGAATAAAACTGAATTTCTTCTGTATATGGGATTTTTTTCACATTCTTCTCCCCATTCATTCCTGGATCACATGTACCTAAATATGGCTACTTGGATGCAATTAATGTCATGTGTTTTTTAAAAAAAATGTGAAAGAGAATATTTAAAAGAAACTCAAAACTTTTGAAAGTTTAGCTTTAATCTTGAGTCTGAGGTTAAAAGAGCTTTCACAATTCCAGCTATTTTGAAGGCTGTCTGCCTGTAGTAACATAAATCTTTGACATAAAACATGGCCCTTATTAACATGAGCATCTGCTTATAAGAGTAGAAAAAGTGCCATTTTCTTTTAATCTTAGTATTTCCTTTTCACTATAAATACTTTTTGCTACCTACAAAGTAACTGAGCTTTTGGTTACATTCTGCCTAGATTGGTAGTGTTGCTTTGACGTGCAGAATAAATTAAAATGCAAAATTATTTGGGATTTCTCCTCACTGTTAAATTCAGAATGATGGGAAGATTACAACATGAAACTGAAATTCTTAATGTTAACTTCTAGCTTTACTGATTGTGAGGGGTGTTCTTAGACAGCTGTTCACAGGACTTCTTTTCTCTGTTCTCCAAAGAAACATTGTTATCTATCCCCATTGCATGAAGACAACAGAAATCCCAGGTTTCCGGAGTTGCACTGAATCAGTAGGAAGCTTGTGATGTTAATTAGATATTATTAGCAGCATCTATTTGCCATTTCAAACTAGTGTCTTTTTCTGGATAGACTAAGCAAGAACACTTCAGTATTTTGAATTTGAAAGAATTAGTTTCTGATAATAGAAGATGTGGCTTTTAGGAATGACTTGGAAAATACATTTAAATTTTAATGGCATCCTTTAATGGTTTTTATTGGGTACATATGTAAATTTCTATGGGAAAATGTGCACAGAGTATGATACACATGCCTGTGCTATTGTTAATTTGTTTGGCTGTTTTTAGTGGTGGTTTGAAGGGGCTGTTTGTTAAGTTGTTGTGAAATGATAATCTTTGTGTTAGTTCTCACAGATCTGGTACAACTTTTTGAGAATCTCTGTTTATTTTTGCAGGTAGGAGGATTTATCTGACTAGCACAGCCAGCAATAGCAGTGGTGAGATGGATGCACAGGCAGGCACTTGGTGCCTTGGAGTTTCTGGAAAGTTCAAAGAGAGAGGCTATTCCTTTTTACAAAGTGAAGACCAACAACCTATTTCAGAGTTAGTGGAGCAAATGCTGAATTTTATGTGGTGAGACCACATGTCAAATCTGTCCTGCTTAAAACCAGTCACACTGGGAAACTGCAGGTTCTAGTATGTAGTAAAGCTTTGGAAAAGAGAAACTACATGCTCAGGAACTCTCTGTGTCTGTATTATCATGCCAATGGGTACAAATGATCATGGCCGTCTGCCAGTTTATTGTGTAGCTTTGGTAAAGATTGAACTTTTTGCATTAGAGACAGTTAACTTGGATAATTCTGGGTTTTTTGGGAATACAAATGAGCAAAGTTCTTTGAACCAGTCAAGCATACTTGTCAATGTGTATACATGCCAGTATCCAAAATTACAAGTTCGTTGGGCCACTTGGGCAGATTGATGAGATAATTTTTGTGCATTTGGTAGAAATAAGTCTTATCATCCTAATGACTGTTTATTCATTAAAGGTCTCAGCGGTTATTTACAGTGTAATCCACAGTGATTAGTGTTCAACTTCATTTGCCATGGAGTAAGTTTTTTGAAATGCTTGATAGGTACGTGTTCTCTTGACCCATCTTCTTTCTTTGCCACACAAACTTTCCCTTGCATAGTCTTCAGACAGTAAGGGAATGGTGAGAGACTTTTCAACCAGGTACTTCATTTGCCTTTGTATGAGCAAAGCTCTAAAAACAGTTACAGAAGATATTTTAATCTCACATGATTAAGTGTCCTATATATGGACCTTTGGACTTGCTAGTTGTGTTAACTCTTAGGAATACAGTTTCAGTAGAAAAAGTAAACTGCTTCTGGTACAGCATGTCTTGAGGATGTCTTCATTTTGAGGTCTTCCACCGTTATTTTTTCTTTCCTTGTCTCTTGAACTATTGCAGAGAAAAGTTTTAAATGTAAAAATAAAAAAGTGGATTTGTCAGCACTGTGCTGATTGTAAGTAAAGTATAACTGGACTTTCTTAGGAAGCTTTGTCTAAGTCATGTTTACTAACACACTGTACCCGTTCCCCTTTCCAAGCCTGTACCCATCAGATGTATACTTGGTGCCTTTACAGTTGAAGGTTTGAAGGGTTATAAGCAGTACAATACCAAGTAATACCTTTGTAAGTGTAAAATTGCACATAAAAAACCCTCATAACTTGTACTTGAATTAAGGGTGAGGTGCAAGGCACTTCAATTGGATGATAAGCATAACAGTGTTTTGACATTGCTGAAATAAGTCTGCTAATTGCCAGTTCTTGGACAGAGAATATTTTCATTGCACAGGAACAGACAAAAGCAGCAAGATAGCTGTGCCCCAAAATGGTGATACTAGTTTAGACTGGTAGAGGTATTCCTGCCAAGGGATTGTGGCTGGACTTAAAAGTTTTCATGTCTGTTACAGTGTGTGTAATGGTCAGCTGAAATTACATCTCTTGTGGTACCTGCAGTATAAATATTAGGGCGGGTATTATCAACTGTTCTTTATAGATTATAGTTTAAATGGATAAGATGGGCATGCAAAAAAAAAAAAGGGTACTACGTAAGTGGCTGTAGGTTGACAGCAATGGTAGTAGCACGTTCCTGGATACGAGCTAGGAATGAGCTGAACAAAGAAAACGGAATAAGAGGCAGATAACTGAGATGAGGTGTAATGCAAGGAAGTGCATGAGGTGGTGACTGTAACAGAAAGAAAACATTGCCAACGTAGGAAACACAGTCAGTGAGCTGTACGGAGATTCTTCCCAGTGTCCTGGAAACCAAAGGTCATGGCCTTACCTGCCTCTGGTCCTGACCCCAGGGGTAGTTGTCTGGCTTTATCTGACTAGCTGTCTCCACTGGACAGAATAATTGGCAGTGAGGTGATTGCTACTGATCACTCTACTGATTAACTTAACCCAAAATTGGTACAAAAGGGTCAGTTGATATTTTCAGGGTATCTCTCAGCAGAGGTCTCTGTGATGGGAAATGGAACACTATAAGAAAAACGGGAAAAAGTAATTAAGGTAGACAGAAAAGGAAGGAACACTGTGTTTGGTAATCATGCTTTACAAATCAATTGTCATATAAAATTGTTCCTGAACTGTGTGCTTCTGGAAAACCTCCTCTTATACAGTACAGTGAGGTTTTTCTCCTTTATTGAATAGGTGAAAGTCATTATCAAAGGTTCTGGATCGAAAGTACCAGTTACATTGATGAAACCTTAAAGTTTACACTTCAGACTTTGTAGCTTCATTACATAGCAAACATTTTGATTTTTCCGTCCAAAGATCCACATACTTTCAAACCATTTGTGTTCATGGGTGTTATTTCCATGGTTTCATTTTTTAAGATACTCAGTAATCACTTCTGTAATTTATGTCATTCTTGTATGTAATGTGGTGATATGCTAAAATATAGTCCTTGTCAGCAATATATTTTAACACCAAGTTTAAAGGGAGTTTTTATTCTAAAACTACTTTTGAGAATCTTCAAATATTGTAGAAGGGTGTTGTTTATTCTTAGTTGTAAGTTGCTTAAGGCTAGCCTGGATGAACCTAGCCTGACTCCTTTGTGTTCTGATAAGATACTACGTCTCACCCATTTATTGCAAGCAGTTAACTTTCTACCAGAAAGTTTTCTGACCTTGATTTTGAAGCTCTTCAAGACATCAAAGCTCCACCAGTATTCTTGTCAGCTTATTACAGACATTAATTGCCATGTGTTTATTCTATGCTTAATTATTTGGTGGTTTTTGTACTTAATGGTTTTTAAAAGCTTTTTTTTTTAATTCTCAAAGGTTCTATCAAGTTATCTCATCTTGAAGTGTAATTTTTTTTTTTTTTCATTTGACCAATGACTTTTTCAGTGTAAATATTTACTACTTTAACTTCTAAACCTAGAATTTACTTGCTTAGGATAAAACCACTCTGGTATTTGGCAATATTCCACATCTCTCATATAGAAGAGAGCACCTCAAAAACCATTACTGCATTTCTTCACAGAATAAAACACAGGGGTCTTGGATGGCATGGTGTTCAGAAGAAATTACTTTTAAATAGCTATATTTTTTTATGATAACTAGTAAAAAACAATCCTCTCTGTGGACAATGCCGGTTCCGGTTAGGTGATTTAGAAATTTTATATATCATTCTCTGGGTTTTCCTGAGCCATTGAATTGTGTTATAGGGAGTGAGAAGATCTTGTAACTACTTTATAGGAGTTTGAATATTAACAGTGGTAACAAGCAATATCCCTTACTTCAAAAAAAACTGTTAAAATGTGTAGTTCACAACAGAAATACTGAAAAGCTGGAGTAGAGTAACATAACAAAGGAAATCAGTATATTAGATATTTTACTGCTTTGAGTTTTCTCCTAGAGAATAAAAGGGCTAAGTAAGTCAGTTATCTGTTGGAATTGTTTTTTTAACTTGCAGTCATCTGTACTTGAAGTCTAGTTTAAGATCTTGAATCATGTATGAATACTAAATTTAAAATACAAATTTAGTTCTTGGAATTAAGCGAATTAGAACAGATTTTTGTTTTCTTTCCATTCTTGTCTAAGTAAGTGCCAGCAAGCTTTATGGGCTTGTTATTTAAATGGATTTTGTGCCAAATCATATTACGTGTCATGTTTCTAAAGTTTAAATGGCACTGGTTTGCTAGGGATGGCAAAGTTTTGACGCCCCCAATCATTTGCAAATGATTGGATTTTGTATCTTTTTTTGGGTAGATTTCTAATACTCTGAAGCAGCAAATTGGCTGATTGAACTATGTAATAAATTATCTGTTCCCTCCTTGAAAATTGTTGTTGTATTGGGGTGGTATGCATTTTGGTTGCTGTAACTGCTTTAAAATTAAGCTGCAAGCCCCATGGATGGGTCAGAATCATAACTTTTAAAACGATTTTGTTAAAAAGAACCTGCCCAAATCTGTCCTTTTTTTTCAGGTTTTCAGTGATTTTTCTTTGATAGTAAGGTGTGACTGATTATTTAACTACAACAGTTAAGTTGAAGAGTAACTACTAAAAAGAGTAACTACTGTGGGCATAGTTGCAAAGAACATTTCTCTTTTTGGTGCTGTTGGTATAAAAACAGTGCCACCCCCTTACTTGGTTCAGGTGTTCATGTGGTGAACCTGATCAGGAAGCTGGTCCAGATTAAAAAATAGCTGAGCAAAGAAAAGAATGATTATTTTTAACCCAGATCTATTAGGAGTGGCATACTGATATTTGGAAATAATGGGTAACTGAAGAAACATTTTTAGAAGGTGAAACCTGAGATAGCCAAAAATCAGGTAGGTATGGAATTTTCTTATTAGTTTTTGTTTGTATTTTATTTCTCAGTTGCAAAAAATTGTATTTTACATACGTTTAGATAGAGACAGATGGAGGAGGAACATAAGTCAGTTTATCTCTGGTCAGGTTGACCTAAGGAAGCTGTGATCTGGGTATGGCTTGAACTCCCATCTGAGCCAAGCATGCAGCCAGCAGTCCTGCTCCCTCCTGCACATCCCTGCCTTCTCCTGATTCTACCATCTCTGTCAATTAGGGCAGCAGAAAGGCAGCTCAGGAAGCTAAACTGGTTGAATTGTAACCTTCCAAATATATATTTTCTACTGGCCTTGCTCCTTGAGGCAGCTCACTGTGGAGACTGATGGAAGCCAGAGCTCACCTGTGGCCCGGAGCAGCCGAAAGCCCATCGCCGTGGGTCTGACTTTTGTTATTGTGTAGCCTCCAAACACCAGGAGTGTGACCTCCTGAAAGGTAGCTGCATATATTTCTAATCAGCCCTGCTGCCCTTCTGCTCCTGTTGTATGCACTGCCCGCCTGTCCCTCCACACTGCTGGTGCATTACCCCTGCCTGGTTTAGTCAATCACCCCTCCCCTCTGCTCTCCTGGCACCCTTGCAATTCTCCATTGCCTCCTGCAAAGTGCTGCTTGAACTGCAGGAGAGAGTAGGAGAGATGGGAAGGTGTCCCAGTTTGAGATGATTTGCAGGGGTGGTGACTTCGGGCAGAAGTTTTCTCCCTCAGATTCAATACCCTTGGTTTCTCTAAGAGAGAAACCAAGTACACCTGGATGTAAATGGAAAAATAACTCTTTACCAAGAAGAAATGCTAATAACAATACTGATAAAACTGGGTTAAACTAAGTGATGAGGAGAAACTTCCCAAGGACCAAATAAGAGATGGTGGCTGGAAAAAACACATGCGGCCATAGGACAGAGACAAGGTGGCCACCCTTCCATGTGGTTTGCCTCCCCCACACCTGGGAAACCTGGCAGGAATGATTGGAGAGTCAGTGCTGGCAGGAAACGATGGAAAGCTGGAATTTGATACCAGCAGATGCTGGAGTGAGGCTGTGATAATGGTACAGGCAGCCGGAGCAGGGCTGCGGACCCCTCAGGCAACTGGAAGGATCCGTAAGACACCCACTGGATCCAGCAACGAGACTTGGTTGTTGTAATTTCGATGTTCGTTGGTTGAAGTGGTCGCAGTCTGCACCCATCGAGGTGGTGGTGGAAGCCCTGGGTGGTGAGGAAGGTCCTGTGTGGTGAGGGAAGAAACCTCGTGGTGAGTGAAGTCCAAGTGTGGTCTTTTATTGGGCTTAGGCTATGTGGGAATGCCCGCAGTACCTTCTCTGGATGATGTAATACTAGAACACGGGATATTTTGGGAGTCTTTGACATCTTCTAAGATGTTACAGCTACCAGTTATGTCAGCACAGGTGGATCCATTATGGCCAGCATCAGAGATTAGTAACTTCAGACTGTGTGCAAATTGTCCTGATGCTTTCCGGGAGGGCAGTTACCACAGCTGAGTCATTTGTGTAAAGACAAAGAAACACTATCCAGACTAGCAGGAATTTGCCTCTCTCCTTTCTTGTTCAACACCCAGCTTGTAGCCTGAGGTGGCAGGTGTGAATGCCTTTAGCACCTGGGTGGTTACTTTGCACGTGGTCAGCTTGCACCTTGGTTGTCTGAGTCCTCAACATTCCAGTCTTTCACACTTGTGGATACATTCTTGTCCTAGGATGATAATACCACCCTTATCTCAAGTTCCCCTCACAGTCCAAATTAGTAGGCATATTTGGGGAAAAGAAAAAAGAAAGGCTGGATACCAGAATTTTTGTGTAACCCCAGACAGAGGGTGAAATGAGCCTTGAGCTTATGGACTACAGTTCAGGGAAAGCTGTTTTAGGAGTTGCAGTGGCTGACTTATGAATAGGGACTCTTCATAAATGAGACAACTTGTCTGCTTTAGCCAATGAAACAGTTAATGTCAAGAATACTTCAGTTGCCAACGCACATGGAGGTCTGCAGGGCTTTCAGAGCATCATTAGTGCATTTGTTTTGGTTTCTTGTTTTCAAGGCCTTTTTGAAGTTTAATAATAAAAAATATAACAGAAGAGCTTCTGTTTGTACCTTTTAAGCTAATGTACTCTACCAAGTGGTACTACTTCAATATCCATTATATAGCACAGCTGGCACAGAGTATTGAGAGTGCAATCTGCTTTGGTAGTGTTATTGATGAAAGAGAGTATGAAATAAATATGAAGAATTAATGTAGTATACTATAGGAATACACAAACTGGTTGGTGTCTCCCCTGGCCTCAATGTATATGTTTTCCACGGTGGACGTTCATCAGAAAAAAAAAAAAAAGCAAATGGTGTAGCCGTGGAGGGTAAATTTTGGAGGCTTTAGTCCCAAGTAAAGACAAGACCCTGCTTTGGAATTGATACCATTTTCAAAGACTAAGGATGCCTTAGAATTTTTAATATTTGTAGCAAATAGGAGTTTTAGTATGGCTGTAAAGTGTCTCACACTTTATAATAGCAGTTGACAGTTACCAAACCTGTTTTCATGCTTCATTTCGAATGGATGCTGCTTTGACATAGGCATGGCTTGTAATGGTAGGAAAGTTTTGACATCTTCAGCAGTCTTTAGAATTAATACTTTATGAGAGAAAGTGGGCATTCAATACTGCCATCAGGTGCTAACAAAATGGATGGGCAAAGACAAGCTATAAAACAAATCAGCTTGTCTTCCATATGCAAAAATGTTTGGAGTTTTAGTGTGGTATTTTAAACTGCATCAACCTCATTCTTAGTATCTTGAGGTTGCAGAAGTTTGCAGCACATTCACTCACAAAATAATACAGAAACATATGGCCATTGTGAACTCATATTTAGAAATTACCACTGAATGCAGTTTGTAGAGAAACAAAACATCTATATGGAGGTTTTGAGGGGTACAGTGTTTCAGTGTGCAGTGCTGGGAATTCTTCATAATCAAGGAGAAGAGGAGGTGCGTGAGGTTTATCTGGAGCTGAAACTTAAGGCTACTGTCCCTGCACCAGGAAAGTTCAGTGCACTTCTTAGGCCTTTCATTTAGGATTTTCTTTTTAAGCTGAGTTGTGTCACTCTTGCTCATTCAGAGTCTTCATATGTACTTATGAACTCAGATCTCGGAAATGATTGCTGTGTGAGAGCATGTGCTGCACGTATTCAGACGTCATAGTTGTTGATTAGAAAACATGCCTGTGTTATGAAAATGAGAATCCAAAAAGATAATAGGGGATAATTTCAGTTCAATAAGGTGAATATGATTTTTCTGTGTAGTTGAAGGGTACCAGTGCTTTTAAATGTCATGTGACACACAAGGTGGACAGTTTAATCCTGAAAACCTTGCACAGAAATTATTTTCCAAAGGACATCTTCACTGTACAAACAGTCTTCCAAACTAAAAATTTGGAATAGTAAAATGCCTGAAGAATAAGCTTCAGTAATGTCTTGCAAAGAGTTAAGTCTTACAAAAAGAAAACTTAGAATCAGATTCCCCTCCCTCACCCCCACCATTTCAATCTTAGGAGGGGCAGCTGTTAATTGTCTGTTGCACTCATTTATTTAATATGTTTTAAATATGTGTCAATACTCTGTTTTGAATATCCACCAACAGGAAAAGGAGCAATATGTACAGTATGATGCAACCTCAGTGCTGTCCTTATGTTAGGCTGCAAGCTCTTCCAGTGGCATGTGTTCTAAACAGAGAACAGGCCTTACTGCTGGAATAGGTGTTGTGGGAATGGTGCTCTTCCTTATCAGGACAAACTGAGCTTTAATCTTTGTTCTGCTCCTTGTTCTGCTGTGTAGACACTGATATACACATGCACACACTAACACCCATGTTTCCATTTATATATATTCTTCTAATACTACTTTTACAGCTCTTTAAAATACTAGGAAGAGAGTTATACAAAGTGGACAATTTGTTATGGATTCTATAGAAAGGTGTGTTTATTCTTTGCTAAAAGAAAATGCTGCCTGATGTTAACATTGAACAGCAGTTGTCTAATGTGGTGTAAGTCATCTAATAAAATAAAGCTTTGTAGGGCTCTATATTCAGAGATCTAGGCTATTACAGAAATTTCTGTAGTGTTTCAGAAGTGATCAAGAAGGACACATTTTATAAGACTCTAAAAGGAGCTTTTCTAAAAAAATGGAAATATAATACGAGGAAACAGACCTTTTAGCTGTGTTAATTGTAAAGGACTATGAATAAAGACTTTTTTGTTAAATGAAACTTTGCTCTCCATTGTACAGATAGATCAAACTAGTTTTTGGTAACTTCCATCTCCAGTAGAAATACACAGATCCTAATAGTCAGAATTTTTATGAGTTGGTGTAGCCCAAAGCACAGACAGACATCTATGCAGTCAAGTTACTGTGATTTAGCAAATCAGCTGCATTAAGTAAATGTTCTAATGCTCTTCTTCCTTGCAAATACAAAGAAAAAAAAATTAACCTAAACCTGCTTTTTGGCAGATGCAGTTCAGTGGTGACAAAAGATACCCTAAGATTGTGGATTTTACTTTACTGAATGATCTACATAGTTTTGATTTAGAGGTGTAACTAGCTGTTGTTAATATTTCCCTTTTATACAACAAGTTGGGGCTACAGGGTAGATAAGGTTAAATGATTATTCGAGTTTCTGCTTAAAGTGGGAAGAAAAAAATGTACAAGGAACACAGGAGGCATGTAAACAGAACTAAGAAAATCACGAGTTTCAAAAGTCATGGAAAGAGTTCTATGCAGAAAATCGAAAAATGGTAAATACAGAAGGCAAATTATTTTTTAAAGAACACAGGTTTAATGAGATATTGGGAGGATGTGAATATCAGTTTTCCGAGAAAGAAAAGCCACATATAAAAGCTTGATGTTCAGGTAAGGCCAGGTTCCTTGTATCCAAGTGCTAAGAACTTGCTGATAGTGAAAGAGGAACCAATGGATGGATGAAGAAGGGCACATATTGAGAATACATACTGTATTTATTTATTTTTATAAAACACAGTGTCATGGTCTTAGTTTGGATAACATCTTACTGAATCTGCTTAGTATTTCAGTAAGAAAGACCCTGTAGGCTTTCCAGCATTGTTTCTATGAGTGTATTAGAAGACTGTGTGCTAAACATGTCAAAAATATAAAATGTTTGAGTGAGCAATGTTTCAGAGATTAATATATTACAAAATATAAACTCAATACCATTTACTTAATTACAAAATTTGGCACTTTGCTGGCTTTGAAAACTTGGCAAGACCTGTGGGCCTCAAGTTTTAGTAGGCATTTGTGGTTAAATATTGGAGAGCTGACTCACTATTTAAACAATTTCAAGCCAGGCTTCCTTTTCAAGAATAAAGCTAGATTCTCTCTTCTTCTTTGACCCCTTTACTTGACTTAATTATTGTAGCCTTCCACTTTATTTTCCCATCTTCTTTCCTTTCTCCTTGATCCTGTATCCAAAAAGCTTTTCCATAGCACTGCACTTAAAACTTCAGTCCCATTTCTTCTGGTCTGTTGTTGTGTAAAAGTGATGTTTTCTGTGTATGCTGTTCCTTAGAGGACATTTTAAAAGAGATTCAGAATTTCCAAGAATAAAATAATTTAGTAGCGCTTGCTTGTTTAACCTAATGTTGTGGTTTGGAGTTTGATGTTCTGGCTGTTTCTTTTAAAAGGATGTAGTTAATCTGGCAGACATTCACAGAAAACAGTATGGTTGTGTGGATCTGGAGAAATTGTTTTACTAAGAAATTGAAAAATATTTGCATGTGTGTAAGTTGTTTTAAAAATGATACCAAGTAAAACGTAAGTCTTGTTTCTCTGGAAGTTCAGAGTAAGAGGATTGTCTTTTGGAAAGCGATTAAAGAGTAGAGCAAGGAACGATGTCCCACATCCTCAGAAGGATTAATGGGGATGGTGGAGCAAACAGCTTTTGCGCTCCTGTTCAAGATGCATGTTTATTAAAGACCTGGAGTCTTTGAAATGCACTGAGGTGAAAATTTGAAACTCCATTTAGTGCTGTATAGGTATATGTGTGTGTGTGTGCACCTGTTGAATAGAACAGTTGTGCCAACCTAGTACCTGAATGAAATGTGAGATTACCCTTTATATCGCATTAGGATAGGCCAAAATATGGGGTACGACACCTCAGGACAAGGGAATGCAGTTCTTAGAATGTCATGCTAGAGCAAAGTGGAGAGGTGTAGGATCAGCGTTACATAAATTGGTTTTAAACATCACAAATTTAGCATTGGCAGAGCATTGCTGCAGTTCTCTCTGTCTTAGCTGTTTGAGCTGGACTTAAAGATTAAACTCTACTGTAATTGTGGTGAATATAAGAGCTTTTCTGTCAGAATGAGCATGGTTTTTGGAGGAATTACTGATGAAGAGTGTTCCTACAACTTCCTTCCTAACTCACCTAAGTCTGAACATTTTGCTAAAATGATCACTTCTAAGGAGAACTGTAGAGAATTAATTTAATAGTAGCATATAATTTCAAAGTTTTGCATAATGACTCTTCAAGATCAGTTGGTAGTCCTGAATTTAAACAAACAGCAAGGCTCCTAATTTGCTTTTTTTATGTTTTATTTTATTTTATTTTTATTTAATGGTATTGGATATTTTTAGGTGGCACTAAAGCAGGGTGGGGTGAGGGGAAGAAATAAGAAGTTGCTGTTAATTTCGATTCCAAATATACAGAAACATATACAGCAAACCAGATTGACTTGTGAGGTGATCTGAGTGTTAAAAAGCAGGAGTAAGAAAAAAAAAAGAAAGCCTCTTGTGAGTTTGAGGAGCAGGCAGTTGGCAGCAGCAGAAGGTGCTAGCGAAGGAATGCTGCTGAGAGTGCGAGTTCTTGGTATAATCCTGCATCAGCCTCTCACTGCGTGTTCAAAGAGGGTTCTGAGGGCAATGTGCCGAAACGGCAAGTTTGTGTGCTGAAGCTTGTGTGTGGTTGCAATAATTTTGTTTTCATTGGAGCGAGAAGGCTTTACAGTTTAACTTGGGCTTTGCCAGTTTTGTTTTTTTGGGTTTGTTTTTTTTTTATTTCAGAGAGGGCTAAAGAGACAAAAGGAATGTACATTTATTACTGTATTTTAATCGTAAGTCTGACAACATGCTCATTTACTAAAAATCTTGAGGTAAAACTCCACCTGTTAGCATGAGCAAAGTTATAAACTAGGTTCTGCAACTTCACCTCTACCATTCATAGTTTGTTTTCCATAATTGCAGCCAGTGGCACCAAACTCTTTCTCAGCATGTTTAGTTTCTTCTTGGATCTCCTTCATTGTAGCTTTTAACTCTGTTATGGTCTGCTAGTACTGCTGCTTTTTTGTCCTTCTAGTACGTTGGACCTTCAATATTAATTCTCTTAGTAATCGTTGTGAAGCGAATGAAGGGTAAGGACTATGTCTGACCTTAGTTCAGTTTGCTTTATTATTAAAATGCCTTCTTCCCTAAACACATTCGCTTTTTGGGGGTGAATTGTTGTTACGTCGTTGTTTGTTCAAGGCAAGGGCCTTCCAGGACACCTGAAAGAAAATGAGTTGATTTGGGTGACAGTGGCAGGCATGGGCAGGCAAGGAGACCATTTCATGCCCCTTTTGCTGTATCTCTCATGGATTTCTTCCTTTTCTGCTCAATGCTGATATCCCTTTAAACCCCTGTGTTTCCACAGGAGGACATTCTGGCTTTGGCACCTCTTAGGTCTGTTCTGTCTCCGAACATTAAAGTCTTTGCTGATTTACAGATTTTTTTTTCCCCCCTTGAGAAATTATAAAGCAAGGGAGTCCTTTTTGTGACTGTTGGGGAAATAAGGCTCTTGGATCTGACCAGACTTAATAATTACTAGTTCAGGACAAATGCTTTATTTTGATGCTGCATCTCTTCTGTGCGTGTGAGGTCTGGTACGTGGGAGTCCCGTGTTCCAGAAACCTAAGTTTTGTTTTCCAATTGAAAGAACTTGGCTTCGTGGCAGTGCAGAATTGCTAGCCAAAATAAACAGAAGGTCAAAGTGTGGGTTATTTTAAGTCCTAAGTAGGATACCAGGATTCTTAAATCCTATAGAATTTGCCACCATGGATTACATCATGACTCTGAAGATGCAGGATATGCCACATCAGATAAATAGGTTATCTGTTTAATCCGTTGTGTTAGCTAGTTATGAAATGGGCAGTATTTGGCTACCAGCAAAAGTCAAAGGACCGGTTGCAGTACCATTTCTGCCTCCTTCACCTATCCTCTGGAAGGAATAACATGCCAATAAAACAGTCATTATTTTACTCAGTAACATTTTTCTTACCTGGTGGGTTGGTTTCTCTTATTTGTCTGTTTGCTGTCTTCCACTTTCATCCAAACTTTTTGTGCAGAAAGATTAAAGCTGCTTTGCTGCAGTGACAACTCCAGTTAATGAGCAGAGAGTGTAACGAGTTAGTTAGAAATTGTCTATGTATAACCTGAAATGGTCAGATTTATACTCTGTTTCTATTTAATCTCTGAGGTAACAGTCTCCAGGTGAAATTATTCCCTGTAGAAGAATCATTGACATCAACAAGTGCTCAAAAACTCTTGAGAAATTTAGTTATAATGTATCTGCAGGGATTTGATTGTGTTTTTTCTTCAAGTATTTCCAATGGTGGGACTTTAAAAGAGCAGAAAGATATACTGGAATGAACTTCAGGGAGGGACAGGTTCTATGCTGTGTGGCTGATCATAGGGAAATCAGAAAAACAAAACAAGCTGAATGGAGTTGCAAGTGTTCAAAGCAATTGAGTATGCGAGCTTCAGCTGCTGTCATAAGATTTTGGGTTGGTAAAGGTAATGCAAATTTTGGCATTGGTTGGGGTGAATTTTTGAATAGAGGATATAATTCCCAATTTATGCAGGTTTGTCTTACCTGGGATTTTTACTTTGCAGTGCAGTAATAAATGTGTTAGGGAGAAGCAGAAACTGCACTCCATCCTCTTCCCCCTCCTTGCATGACTGCACCCAACCACCACTGATGCTTCTTGAATGGCAAATCACAGCTCCTAAATTTGACAGTGTAGACATAACTGAAGAGATTAAGTTTTAGAGTTGTAATTGTGAAAATGTCTACTTCTCCTTGTATGTTTAATTTTTGGTAAATATTTTGCAATCTGGGAAGATTTAAGAAAATTTCAAACAAAGTAAATAGCCAACTTGTAATTGGAAGCACCTGATTGGAGAATTTTGTTACTGCTTTACATTTTAAAAAAGTTAACTGCTGTAAAATTGTGAAAGAAAAAAATAAAAATTGTGCACTTTTTTTAATTGTCAAGAACTCTACTTAGATTGTTTAAGAGTCATTCTTAGGGAACTGAAACAGGCTAGTCTGCTTTAGGTAACCAAACCATGTGATAGCTTTAAAACTTTGCTAGGTAAAGACTAATGCAAACATACCTGCAATAGGGTATGTTGCTTGTGAAAATTTTCAATTTTATTATTTTTCTAATGCCTACCTGTAAGATTCCACCAGAGTAGGTGGATCAGGCTTTCTGTTCCCTCTTCTATTCTTGTGTCCTGAAGATTTTAGCAGGGAATTTGGTAAACTTTAAATCTCAGTCATAGTGAAGGGGCTCCTTTTTCTGAAAGCTGGGCTGAGGCGACTAAGGCAGAGGTTCTGCCCCCAGCTGGTCTGGCACTGGCTAGACTCTTTGCTGAGCTGACTTGGTACAGTAGCAAGCAAAAATCTAACCTGACAAAAATCATGGTTAAATAATGCCAGCTAGATTGGGTAGGGCAAACACAGAACCAGAGCCTGTGCATGTTGCAGAGGGGTAGGTCCTAAATAGAACTATATGCAAAAGTACATATCAAGCAGTTCAATAAGGTTTTTTTGTGTACCTTTGTGAAATCTAGGGTTTAGTTTCAAGTTAAGTTGTTAGTTATTTCTTTTTTGGTGTCTTATGGCAGTACACTCAAAAATTTATGCTGAATTGATGTCATCCATTTACATTAACTAGAATGGCTTTATTGGGTCACACTTGAAGTATCAGCTTGTCCAGCATTCTGTTTCTGGCAGTAAATAGTAAATTCTAACAGCAAATAGTAAATATATAGGGAAGGGAATAATAAAAAGAAACATTTTATGATCAGTCTTTAAGACACTTGGAAGTATCTGCAGCTTAGAGACTTTTTGAGCCAGATGTGACATCCTTGCCTTTAAAAGCTCTTCATGGAGCTTGCATTTGTTCAACTGCTTTTTGAGCCTGTAAATTTTTGGAACTCATTCCCACAAGACATTGTGGATCACGAAGTTTAACTACGTACCATGTAGAGTATTTCTATCTAGTTCTTTGAACCTGCTCCTTAATGTCAACTGATGTTCCCTAGTGCTTGCATTTGAAAAATAGTTGTGCTTTATTTATCTTCTCTGTGTCACCTATAATTCCATACTCATTTTTTCTGACCTCTGTGCTCCATTTTTTTAGGCTGAGCCATATAAGTAGCATATTTCTAGTTTTACTCTGTCTTTTTTGACAGGGGAGGCTCGACTGCATATATTACTATGTCTGGGGGTGCACTGTGGATTCAGTTGTGGGTTTGGTTTGGCTCTTTTAGTTCTTTCCAAACAGTTATGTCTCATTTTCTTTATGATAGCTATGGAGCTAGCATTTTCATTGAACTCCATGACTATGTGACTGATCTTTCCTAGCAGACGGAGCTCCTTTCCTAGGTGTGTTATTTTTGCATTTGCCAGTATTGAATTTCTGCTGTTCTCTTGCACAATCCCTTCACAGTAAAAGAGTTTTGCAACTGTTGTAATGATGCCTAGGACCTGGAATGAATTTGGAACTATCTTACTCTTGATATCAAGCAAAAAAGAAGAGTACTTTGGTTTCCCAAGATGATTTTAATCGAGGTGCAAGGCAGAGGACAGCAGATGAATATAAAGAATTGCAGCAAAAAATTTATAAGCAAAGCTGCAGTGATTTCAAAGAAGTTTGTGTAGACATCCTGAAAGACTGATAAGAAAGACTAATAATAAAGCATTTTTCTGAGAAATTAGCCCTTCTATTGAGTTTGATAAACAGCATCAAAGGAAACATAAAGTGCTTGTTTGGCAGTTTTACAAACACAGAACAGAGGCTGCCAACTGTTCACATGATGGAAGCAGCAGTTGAGTTTTTGGTGTTAAATGTGAGTGGATAGCTGGTGTGAGAATAATCCAGGGGGTGAGGGGAAGTAAAAGCAAGCAATTTATGGTTAGTGCCATGGAGCAAGAATCATAAGGGAAGCAGAGAAAGGGTGATGTGTTAGCCATACAAGTCAGCATTTGTGTAGGTTCGCTAGAATAAGCAAGGGGAAGTTACACAGAGTAAGTTGTGTGTGTTCTGTTTGTCGGCTGTGGTTTGGTTCAGTATGTGCTGAGGATAACGGGAGCTTCGCATCCATCGTTTCCACACACTAAGTTGGGTAAGCAGTGAGTGGAGAATGAATGGAGTCTGCAGCGTGACAGGCTGTGCTGCAGAAAGGAATGCCAAATTATTTTCTTCCAAGGCACAAAAGCTCCAAGAGATTGGTCTTGTCTAAAACATCACTTCAGGTGCCTCCTAGTCATGAAGACCTCACTTGACATAACACTGACAAAATGATAATAAACAAAAGTCTGTATTTTTCTTAGTTTACTAACCAGCATCTTAAAAACCAGAAAATATGACATTGATTTACTCTTCTAGTTCTAGGTCAAATGATTAGTTCTGTGGCAAGACAGCATGACACTTTGAGTATGACAGAAGCCCTGATGCTGCAGCAGAGGCTGGGAATATTAATGGCCAAATCTAGGTGAGTGATTTTTAATTCTACCAGTTCCCTACCTGTTTAATTTCTTCCTTATAGCCTTGGTTCATATCTCTCCTTTGAAGCAGCATTGCAGTTCTTGGTTTTCTGAAATATTAATATTAGAATATATTTAAGACAAAATAACGAACTTGTATGATTATTGATTACATAGCCTTTCTTTGTCATTCTTGAGATACTGAGGCTGTACTTCATACATTTTCATATTCTACAGCTTTTTTCTTGCAACTCCAGTGATTTTTTTTCCCAAAACCATTTTGCAGTTAAGTTTTGAAGGTTTTTTTTAAAGTTTTTGGACACCTGCCTTTAGCAGATTTGATCAGTTATTTTATGCTGAATGCATAGAAAGTTATGATACAAACATCATGCAACTATCTAGTTTTGTTTACACTTTGTCAAAACACTTGAGGAGGTCTAAGTGCATGCATCTGTGCCTGAAGGCTGCAACCTGTTGTATGGAACAGAGTTTGAAAAGCTTTGCTGCAAATTTATATATTCACTGTTAATCTGCATTGCAGCTATTGTGACCTGTTGCTCCTCATAGCAGTAAATAGGGCAGTGGCAGTGGGCTAACAAGAACAACATCTGACCATTACTGTAGTGAGGCATTGTGGGGTGCCAGGGCAGGAAACCAGTAGTTAGCTATTACTGGTTATTAGCTATTACCACCTGTATCTCCCTTTCTAAATAAAACAGGAAAGAAATAATAAAAAAAATGAGTAGTTAAAATAACAATGGGATGTGTGTGTGAAGATTATTAAAAGTGGTCTGTAACTGAGTGATTAGACTGATTAATAACATTCAGAGCTTCTCCTCACTGAGCCCAGTCCTGTCTATTATCTTTACTGATAATTTGGATGAGGGGATTGAGTCCACCATTAGCAAATTTGCAGATGACACCAAGTTGGGGGGGAGTGTTGATCTGCTGGAGGGTGGGAGGGCTCTGCAGAGGGACCTGGACAGGCTGGATAGATGGGTCAAATCCAACCGTATAAGGTTCAACAAGGCCAAGTGCTGCATCCTACACTTTGGCCACAATAACCCCATGGAGCACTACAGGCTGGGGACAGAGTGGCTGGACAGTGACCAGGCAGAAAGGGACATGAGGGTTCTGATTGACAGCTGTCTGAACACGAGCCAGCAGTGTGCCCAGGTGGCCAAGAAGGTGAATGGCATCCTGGCCTGTATAGGAACAGTGTGTCCAGCAGGACCAGAGCAGTGATTGTCCCCCTGTATTCAGCACTGGTGAGGCCGCACCTTGAGTACTGTGTCCAGTTCGGGGCCCCTCACTACATGAAATGATGTTAATGTGCTGGAGTGAGTACAAAGAACAGCAACAAGGCTGATGAAGGGTCTTGAGCACAAGTCCTATGAGGAGCAGTTGAGGGAGCTGGGGTTGTTTAGTCTGGAGAAGAGGAGGCTCAGGGGAGACCTCATCACTCTACAATTACCTGAAAGGAGGTTGTAGCCAGGCGAGGGTCAATCTCTTCTCCCAGGCAACGCAGTGGGACAAGAGGGCGCTGCCTTAAGCTGCGCCAAGGGAGCTTTACGTTGGACATTAGGAAGAAGTTCTTCACAGAAAGGGTGATTGGGCGTTGGAATGGGCTGCCCAGGGAGGTGGTGGAGTCACCATCCCTGGAGGTGTTTAAGAAAAGACTGGATGTGGCACTTGATGCCATGGTCTAGTTGACAAGGTGATGTTAGGTCATAGGTTGGACTCGATGATTGATCTCAGAGGTCTTTTCCAACCTAAACGATTCTGTGCAAATAAAAATAAATTGTTATATGTGACATAGCATCTCTCTACAGCAGAAGTAACCAAGCAACCCTCCAATTTCATCTTGATTTGGAAAAAAAGTTCTGTCAAATAAACGCATATTTTTGTGTTATGATGAGAAATGACATTAAAGAATCCATGATTTTGATTATGTGTCTGACATTCTGCCTCCTTCTGACTGGATTAATCCAAGCCATGTTGTTACACTTTCTGTTAAGTTCTTGCTTCACCTCTGCAAGGGGTTGGTGGTAGATTTATAAAGGTTTGTACAGTCTCTAAGGTAGAAGTATCTCTTGTGAATGGCTTTTCTGATCAAGAAGAGGGGAAGAGTTAGATACTCTTCATTGTATTCTTTACACCTTATTTCTCAGCAGACTAAAACGCTTTGTGGATACTACTGCTGCATGCTAATAGAAATGCCTGTCTAGAAAATAAGTCATAATTTTCTTAAGGTGACATCGGATTTTTTTCCCTCTTTAGTCAGGAAAAGTTATCAACCCATTCTGTATTCTTTCTTCTTGATTCCTAATGTCATATCTCTTGTTGACTTAATAGCTTTCTTCCAGGATTTTGTCCCATTTTTCATTTGTGTAGTGAAAATTTTAGTTCTTATACAATATAAAGATGATGTAAATGGGTTAAGTTTTCTTCTGTCTGACTTCCTCGTATTTAAGAAATACAAGGCTTACCCCTCTCTGCATGGTGATAGAGGGAGAAGCAGCAAGTTGTGAGATTTGGTTGTGTGAACATTTTATCGTACTGTTTTATGAAAGTTTTGCCATATATAGAAAAACCTTTAAATGAAAATATCAAAAAAAGCAAGTATTTATTTTTTGTTTCATTAATTTAGGCATGCAGTTCTGCGTTAGTTGCGTATTTTACTATTTTATAGCAAATGTATAACAATTCAAATGGTACTCAATAGGTTCCCCTCCACCCCCAAATTTAAAAATATTTGTGTTGAATGTGAGTTTTTTCCTTTCCTTGACTTTGATTACATAATTTGATGTACATTGCTATATGGGAAATATTCAAAAGTGGAAGCACAGAACTTCACTGCATGGCTGCTTGCACACAGCTGCCTCCAGGCCTGGAATGCCTCCACCCTCCCTTGCAAAGCAGCCCTGGAGCTGCCAAAGCCAAGGCAGCCTTTCAGGATTGTCATGTGTGCTCTTTGTGTTGCCTGTGCCTGGTAACCTCCTACAGCCCAGGGCTTTTAGGGGCGGCACTAGGGCTGTGCTCAGCAGCCTGAGCCAGGGAGTCATCATTTAGGCCCCAGTTTAGGAGATGAAAATCACACTCGGTAAGTTGTTGGTTTTTGTTTTCCCCTAAGCTGCTACCATGGGAATTAAGGTGACAGATCAGATGTGTCTGTTTGGTAGTAACCTCAGGTTGAATTATTGGTAGGACTTTAACAGCTCAGTGTTGCCACTCCTTAATGCCAAATCTAACTTAACTACTATACTTGTAGTATCTCTGTTGACTTTTTGTTACTTATGATTGCAAAATTCATCACGAAGAATTGTAATTTCAGAGAGTAATTTGCATTTGGTTGTTTTGTTGATGTTACTCTGTTTTTACTTATCCTAAATGACTTTGTTGGTTGGGTTTTTTTTTCCCTTTAGAGATCAGATGGTCTTCTAAAGAAGTCATGGGTAGCTGTTGTAGCTGTCCAGATAAAGAAACTGTCCCAGATAACCACCGAAACAAGTTTAAGGTACGCAATTTACATGGTATGCTGTGAATTATTTTGTTGCTTTCTTGCAGAGTAGGTCTGGGATTGAAAAAAAATTAAATGAAGACAGAGTGCAGATTTCTGAATAGTTGAAACATTGCAGAGTTGCAGGTGTCTGTGGCTACAGGTTTCTTCTGCCCCTTTGAGGGATCCTCTTTTATGAGTAGTGACAGGAATTGCCCAGATAGGGTAGGCTTTTTAGGACAGTTTTGATCTTTAGGGAGGAGAAGAAGCCCTGTGCTTTGATCCATCTCCATTTCAGTTGGTAGGGGCCAAGTAAGTGTTGTTGTCTCTGGGAAGTTACAGAAGTTAGGAAAGTATCTGTAAGCATAAGGGAAGAACTATTAGAGAAGTGTGATTGTGAACCTGGATGCGGGGTCAGCAATAGAAAATTTTAGGATGGCTGATTTTACTTGAAGGTCACTACTGATTGTAGCATTTTGAGAACTTTTACCCTTTACTTGGAAGAAATTTATTTCTAAATGTGCTTTTGTCCCATATATCTCTGGAATTTATAAGCTTGTGAACACTTGTTCATGTGCTTAACATGCTAAACATGAAGCTGCTGAAGTCAGTGACTTTAAGTAAATATACCTTTGCATAGTCACACAAGTCAGATTTGCTTCTGTGCTCCAAACTCTGAGTTGACAAAGAAATGTAATGCTTCCATAGTGAAAAATGATTCATGTGTTGCCTTAGGGAAATGTTTAATATTGTCAGTAAAGAAAGCTGAAGGATAAAATATTTATCTGTTTTCTTGCTCTTTATGCATTTGACATCACTTTGTGTAATTAGTTCCTAATTTTCTCCTTGTAGAATTTCTCTATTGTTTGGATCGCTGATTTAGCAGCAGGAGGGAGAAGATGAAAGAATGTAATTTGCAAAACGAGGAAAATTGGCATAAGCCTCAGTGGCAGATGAAACTATTCCTAATTCTTTTCAATTGACTAGATTTCAAGTTGAAAATGTCTCTTTAAGGAGTAACATTAATTCCATAGGGAAAATTTTTGGTAGCTTTTTAATGAATAACAAAGAATCGCACTAAAAGCAGCATTGTGAGATAAAATACATGCAGAGGAAAATATATATATTGTCCAAATTCCATAAAGGATGCAGATGACCTCAAAATAGTTTAAACGCAGAACAGAATGAGAGTTGACGCTTTATGCCCATGTTTTCACACAAGGTAACTACAGAGTATTTGAGTTATTTGTTGACTTTAAAAAGGCAGCAAAATATCTAAAATTGTTGGGTGCTTCAGCACAGTGTAAGGCTATAATGTATGTGAAGGAAGCTTTATCCTGGAGCCGCTTACCCTTTTTTATTCCTTTTCCCAACTGTAAGTGGGATTATATGACAAAGCAAATACTTTTTTTTTTTAGAAATGGGGCTCTGAGAGATTCCATTATCTGAGGAATGCCTTATGCATGTGGAAATACTTGAATATGTACATAAAGCCAGTTTAAAAAAAAGTATTTGACTTATGAATCTCTTCTACTTTAAATTTCTCACCAGATTTTACAGTAATGTTAGGCAGTTTCATTCGTATTGCTTTTAAATAAGTATTATTTTAATTTTTTTAATTCTGGGTTGGGGAAGCAAAGGAACTAGTTTGGTGAGCTGTTCTTTTTTTTGTTTGGTTGGTTTTTTTTAAAAACTTTTACTTCAAGGATTGTAACTAGATTGTTAGAAGTGGTATTGTTTCTCAAAAGAGTACTTACCTAATACTTTTTAACTTCTTTTTTATAGGTTATTAATGTGGATGATGATGGTAATGAACTGGGTTCTGGCATAATGGAACTTACAGATACAGAATTGATTTTGTACACCCGTAAAAGGGACTCTGTAAAATGGCACTACCTCTGTCTCCGTCGCTATGGCTATGACTCAAATCTTTTTTCTTTTGAAAGTGGTCGAAGGTGTCAAACTGGACAAGGTATGTGGAAATTTTGTATATAAAGATGTTGGAAATTTATTTGATGTTGGAAGATATTTACTGGTCCTTTGGCAAGGGTTATAAAGGCTATAGTTTTATATGTGAGTGTGGTTTCTGGGAAAAAATTACCTCATGAGGAATGAGGATTTGAGTTGCACATAGTTTTTGGCATTGTAGGTCTGGAGGACTTGAAGCTTCTATGTGTGAATACTTTTGGTCAGCTTAAGAGGTGGTTTTGACAGGGAAATTCTCCTGCCTCAGAGGTTGCCTTGACTTTCAGGGGGAGGCAGTGGAATCTGGAACTGTGGAGGAATCTCTTCAGAATTCAAAGAATTATTTATTTTTAGATTTTAAAAGACTAGAGCGCTGATGTGAACTGGATGTCCCCACCTTATTATCTTCAGTAACATACTTGTGTTTCATCCTCTTCCTAAAGCAAATTACCACTTTCAATTATATCAATTACATAATTCTCAAATTTTTACATGTTTTGGTATGAAGTGTGTATAGTTCAGCTATGCTCAGTTATTTTCTGTGTGGCTTTCACTGGAAGATAGTTACCTTTCCAGTTCCCAGACCATGCCTACCTTGGCCAAGGTTGGCTGCCTCTGAGAAGATTCAGGCTTTTCTCTCTTCACTGCAGCAGTCCCTGGGGAGGATGTTTTGGTTGAGGTCTTGGCCTCATTTTGTATCTTTCTACTGTGAAGTAGCTGTGCGTAGCTGGAATTCTTATGTATTCATATGTTGTGAAATTAAGTCGCAATTTTTTTACAAATTTTTAGCATTTACTAGTGATTTTTATCAATAACAATATTTAGAAACTGCAACTTTTGGTTTTTAATTTCACTGTAAAAAAATCAGGAAGATCAAAGAACTTGATCATAAGTAAACCTGGTAAATCTTCATTGTCCAAGCAGACAAATTCTTTTTTATAAGTGTTTTAGAAGACATTCTCAGTTTGTCTCCTAATAAGAAATGGAGATGTTTTCAAATGTCACAGTACTAAAATAAATTTTCAGAATTCTAAACAGAAAGTAATAAACTTTGTTTTGAAGATAATCACTGTAATTGATTTTGCAGGCTTAATTTATTGCTTCTTTTAAACATTGAAAAGAGATACTAATAATATTTAATTGAAAATACTAATTTGAAGGTTCTTTTCCACAGTCTATTAGCAAGTGTGCAAAATTTTCCACCGAGTCTAATTGACTTCTCTGCTTTCCTCCCAATTGCTTTATTCTTTTTTTTTTTTTTAACAGAGAAGATTAAGCGGGCTGTGTAAGCAGCAACCCTTTCCTCCCTCTTTTGTTTCTTGACTTCCTTATGTGATATTAAAATACTGTGAATATTGAGAAAAAAGAAATCTGGCAGAAAATGTTCTTTGCTGTCCTTTTGCAATGGAGCATTGTTCCTGAGACCTACACTGGGTTTTGTGGGCACAGTTGCAAAACTTCATCTTCGCTTTGTGTATTAACTGAGTTTTTCATTTGAGAATTCACTGAATACTGCTGAGCAACTTCTTGCATTAGTCAGTATTCTTGTTTGTGTTTTCCCTTTAATCTCAAATTATATCTATTGAGTAGTTGTCAGAGTGCATTGATGGTGAAACACTGAGTTTGTGCTAGGTGTTAAAAAACTTGAAGACATGTTTCAGGAGCACAGCTAATAGATAATTCAGGATAGAAAACTTGGAGAACCTGGTGTGTCACCATGTTGTGTGACAGATCACATTGTATTTAATGTGAATGTATTTAAAGGCAACTGAATTTCTTGGAAACATACTGGGAGCTTTACAAGCTTGTGAACCTAGATTTTTTTAAATTCTATTTTTTATCTTTTAAGATTTAAGTATCAAGTGTGAATTTTCAGAAACACACAAAATATTAAACATGGACTATTGTACTTGAGCTGGATCCTGGGTCAGGGAAATATAGTAGTAGAAGCTCTGTAGCTGCAGTGTTACAAGCATGAAGCTTATTCAGTGCACCAGCTCAATATTAATCATTGAGTGTCATTCCTCCTAGCCCGCTTGGTATATTCCCAGCTGGGTTTTTGTGAACCTCTGCCATGTGGAGCATTTCTTGTAGTTCTGATCTGTCACAGTCCTGCGTCCCTAAATAAATACATGATGATAGTAATTGCCAGCATATTCACATAACTGCATTTCCAGTTGGAGTAGCTATATAGATAGGTAGTTTTTAGCAAAGACTGTTTTAAGATTGTAATACTCACTTTGAAAAATGAGCACCTGCACCCACGTTTAACAAGCATGTCAACTTTAACTTCATGCTTTCAATGGAAGAATAACCCAAAGCTGCGACTTTGCTGGTGAGGGTAAGTTGGGACGCTCCCTGCTGTTCAAAGGCAAAGTGGCACAATACACACACAACATAGTCGGTATTGCTGCTAACTTTGTGTTCTGTGTCTATTAGCCTAAAGCAATTAGTTTGTTACTGTCTGTTTCACACAGTTTGTCTTACTAGCTTTTAATTTTAATCCTCTTAAAGAAACTAAGCTTTTACTCAGTGTTTAAATCCTTTTTTGTTATGCAGGTATCTTCTTTTTATGGTAATTTAATAGAAATCCGATTTAGGAAATATGACCTTGTAGCACCACTGTAGTTTCATTTGAAGATTTTTAAAAATTGTATTTATTTAGTAGGTATCCTTTTTATGAGCTTAAAAGAAAGAACCTTGTGGTGTTTTCCCCCCCCATTTACCACTCAAAACTTAGTTTTGCTCTTAACTGAATCAGTTTTCTGTTCCCATGCACTTTTGGTGCATGGGAATCTTATTCTTCTATAAGATAACCACTTTAAAGGTTCTCACAGTAACTTTGTGTGTTTTGGTACAATAAAAATTTCATAACATTTTTGCTTCTTTAACAGGTATTCTTTATGTGGATTCCAGTTCTATTTCTTGAAAGTTATATATATTGTAAGGCATGTTTCTTAGTTAAAGGATTTTTAATTTTTTTGTGTGTGTGTACTTGTAGGAATCTTTGCCTTTAAATGTGCCCGGGCAGAAGAGCTATTTAACATGTTACAAGAGATAATGCAGAATAATAGCATAAATGTGGTAGAGGAACCAGTAGTAGAAAGGAATAATCATCAAACTGAATTGGAAGTTCCAAGAACTCCTCGAACACCTACCAGTAAGTATGGTTCTACTGTCAGATGACATACCTGAATGTAATGTGGTACTTAGCTGAAAATAGCATTTGATTTGCATTTAATCTTTAAATAATTAAAAAGAAAGCTAATTTAAAGCTGAGACTAACTACCAGTAATGTAGTCTGTGGAGGTACTTGCTGAGGATTCTCTTTTGAGAACCCTAAGTCTTGGAAGCAGAACTGCCATAGTAAAATTCTTCACCTCTATGAAATAAGTTTTGGGAACTTAGTTGTTACATGAGAACGCTTACAAATACACCTACTGAATTGCTTTATAATATATCAACATGTTTTACCTGTAGCATTTCTGAGAAATGTTAATGTTGGGCAGTGTTCCAACCTTTTTATTAGGGGAAAAAAATACTGGTAAAACCACGTGTACAGTGGCTTTGGAATCTTTTTCTTTTGCTCGAAGTGGGAGGATGGGCAGACTGGAGTGCTTTCAGAAATACCAGAAGATTTTAGGTAATCTCACCCAGATGGCTTGATATTTGAAACTAGGAATTCTAAGTTGTTGATGATTTTAGAGGAATGGAAGCTTAGGTAAATAAGTCTCTGTCAGGGAGACACGTTAATGATAGAAAGTTGGATAGGGAGCTAAGTGGGAGGGCTGCAGTGTGTAATACACCCAGGTTTCATAGTTGCTTCAGACATGTTTCCCAGTAAATACTGGGTTGCTGTTCTCTGCTGTCTGTTTCCTTCCTCCAAGCCAAATTGAGCCTTGTGAATATTTAATACTGTTTTACATATTTTAATTTCCCTTTTGAAAATTGAAAATGAATATATAAAGCATCTTACTAATATACAGTAAAATGTTCTATTTTAATATGGTTTTGCTTGTTTTCTAATTGAATCAGCTCCTGGGTTCAATGCACAAAGTTTACCTAATGGCTATCCCAGATACCCATCTTTTGGAGATGCTTCATCACATCCTTCCAGCAGACATCCTTCTGTGGGAAGTGCACGCCTCCCCTCTGTCGGTGAAGAATCAACACATCCTTTACTTGTAGCAGAAGAGCAAGTGAGTGGGTTTTTCCCCTCATACAACTTAGGTTCCACATTACTTCAGATTTTTATAATGATTTTTCTGTAGGCTTTCACTTGTGTTTTTCAGTATCAGGTGTAATGTATTTCTACTGTATTTTAACTACCTCAGAAAAGTGTTTATTATATAATTTTTATTATATTTTGCCTCTTTAAAATGATACTTTGTAGGATAACTTCGTATTTATATACAAATAAAATATAGAAGCATGTATAGTATAATGCATGTATTTGCATTATACTATTTTCAAAAATTTCAGTAATTATTTTTAACACAAGTAATTGTACATTATAATGTACATATTGTACATTATAATGAGAGATCCTGGTCAAAAAGCTTCTTTATGTGTAAGTCTTCTGTTTGGCAAATAGAAATCATGGAATATTTTAGGTTATAAGGGACCTCTAGTCCTCCAGATCAAATTTTTAAGTTAGAGACAGCTGCACAGAGCCTTGTCCTGGTCATGTTTTTAATACTGCAAACAAGGGAATTCCACAGAACCTGAGCCATGTGTTCCAGTGTTTCACCACCTTTGTCGTGAAAACATTTCTCTCTAATATGTAATCAGATTTTTTCTTATTACAGCTGTTGTCCACTGCCCCTTAGCCTTTTGCTGAATATCTCCAAAAAGGGTCTACTGTAAAATACTACTTTTGCTGTTTGAGTATCCAGACATAGAATTAAAATTTAGAGAAAGAATCCAGTGTTTCCCATTCAGCCTTGTGTTGATCCACTTTGGGAAATTGGAGGGATAACCTAGTAGTGTATTTTTGCCTTTCCTAGCAGCATATGGTGACAACTCCTGCTTCTATTTAATTCTTCTACTTAATTCCACTCTTCATATGGAATTATATATTTTTCTATTTCAGTTTCTGTTATTATGAAGCTGTTGGCTCTTGAAGAAAGAATTGACTGTTCTTTCAGTAGACCCAACCCCTCTTTTTCTTCCTGCAGTAGTACACAAGGCAAGAGCCTGAGGGTTTTTTTAGGTCTCTCTATGGTTTTGTTTTGTTTTGATTTGCAAGTTTCCTTTGCAATGTAGAAATTACAAAGACAAATTTAGGAAAATAACTGTTGGTTGCTGTCATGGTAAGGGACAAAAAAGTAAAGCTCTCACTAATCTGTCCGTGTGAAGTAATAAGCTAATGGATGTAATGGAGTAAGGAGCGTCCCAAGTTTGCCCTGATCAGAGCAGAGCTGTAATAGAACCTGAAAAGTGAGAATTAGAGCACAACTGAGATAAAACATCAAATAAAACTAATTATTAATTTAAAATATAAATTCGGTTCTTTTGTTATGGTAACATTAACAAAACCAACAACAAAATTTCAGGGAAAAAACCCAAAACTGACCACAGTTCAACAAAATGTGAGAGGTGACCTTTACTCTTAAACACCTATCATAACAAGATTTTATTTTCTGGTATTTTTATTAGAAAAGTGGGGAGCTAAGAAGGAAAGAAATTTGGAGAGGGAAAAAGAGGCACAAAGAGCATTTGAATTTCCTCATTTTTTCTTCCTCTTTTAGGTGCACACTTATGTCAACACTACTGGAGTACAAGAAGAAAGAAAAAATCGATTGAGTGTGCATGTGCCACTGGAATCAAAGCTTTCAAACACTGAAATAACTAAAGTGAAAGAAGATCAGATGTGTACTGATGACAGAGATGCTCAGGTTCTCCTGGAGCCTGAAGGAGTCAAATTTGTTTTAGGACCAACACCTGTTCAAAGGCAGTTAATGGAAAGAGAGAAACTGGAGCAACTTGGGAGAGATCAAGTTAGTGGCAGCAGCACAAACAACACTGAATGGGACACTGGGTACGACAGCGATGAACGTAGAGAAACACCATCTGGTAATAAACTGGTGTATGAAAATATAAATAGGTTATCAATCCCTAGTGCCTCAGGGGTCAGGAGAGGTCGCTTGACATCAACCAGTACCTCAGACACCCAGAACATTAACAACTCTGCTCAGAGGAGAACTGCGCTGTTGAACTATGAGAACTTGCCATCCTTGCCTCCTGTTTGGGAAGCTCGCAAGCTGAGTAGAGATGAAGATGACAGTTTAGGACCAAAGACCCCATCTCTGAATGGCTACCACAATAACCTAGATCTAATGCATAATTATGTCAATACAGAGAATGTAACAGTACCAGCAAGTGCTCATAAAATAGAATTTGCACGACGTCGGGACTGTACCCCAACAGTCTTTAACTTTGACATTAGGCGTCCAAGTTTAGAACACAGGCAGCTCAACTATATACAGGTTGACTTGGAAGGTGGTAGTGACTCTGACAACCCTCAGACTCCAAAAACCCCCACCACTCCACTTCCGCAAACTCCAACCAGGCGCACAGACCTGTATGCTGTGATAGACATTGAAAGAACTGCTGCTATGTCAAGCTTGCAAAAAGCACTGCCCCGAGATGATGGTACTTCTAGGAAAACTAGACATAACAGTACTGACCTGCCTATGTGAGCCTGGGAAGCATTGAATCATTTGCACCTTTTGTGAAGTTTATAACATTGAAGATGCGAGTACTTTGCATTTCTTAACACTAATGCCTTTTATAGACTAATAGAACTTTTTCTGCATACTTCATGTACTTGTCTAACTAAAGGGAATTAATGTAGAGCAAGTATTCATCTAGGTAACACTATTTCATTCTACAGTAGAAGTAATTACTGCATAGCAGCATCACCACCTTTCACAGTGCCTCTTTAATTGATTAGAGTCTGAGTGACATGCTGGTTTTGAATTTATAAATATTCTGGTCTGGTGCCTATACTCATTAATGGCATTTATAACACTTTTTAAAGCCTCTTGATATGTGCATTATTAGCAGGTAAACCTAATCTTTCAATATACATATCTTACATTCATTTCTCATTGAAGTGGTTCCTCCAGAATGAAATGTATGTAAT
Source organism: Manacus vitellinus (assembly GCF_001715985.3). NCBI lineage: Eukaryota > Metazoa > Chordata > Aves > Passeriformes > Pipridae > Manacus > Manacus vitellinus. The sequence continues at coordinate 32,113,275 of NW_021940682.1, read as the reverse complement.
ACACTAATTCACTCAGTTTGACACACACAAGATACATTGGTTCATCTCAAGGAATACAAACACCACACCTTTTTTGCCTGTGGGCAAGAAGGCCTCTAATTCCTGACAGTTTTCTCCACTTGTGTGATTTTTGAGAGGTCACATTGATGTTCGTTGATGAGAGCTATAAACACATCTAAATCCAGCCTTAAGCTCCTTTCGCTACAATAGAAATCCGAGTTGCATATCAAATTCCCTGTGAAATCTGGCAAAATTTTAATCCCATTAGAGTTTTGGGGTTTTTTGTGAAGGAATTCACAGGTGGGCTGTATGAATTAAGGCTCTCTTGTCATTTCTTAGTTCACTGTCCTTTTCTTTCTTTGCATTTGTATGTTTCTTTTTTATTTGTTCCATAATGTCTTGTTTTAAAAGTAAAAATTTTGTACATATCTTTAATTATTGTTCAGGGTCATATATGTGTTTGTCTTATTCTCTGCATTTGACAAAGAAAGACTCTTGAAGGTCAAATAGTTGTCTTTGTCCAGTGTTCTACGTTTTTTTATGCCTGACAGAAATATCCCAGCTCTCCAGCAGCATGCATTATTGCACAACTGGAAAGGTTTATTATGCAGTTATTGTCTTCCTCTAAAGCATCAAACACAGGTTACACGGGAGGCAGGGTACTGGACTTGATAGTTCTTTATAGAAAGTTGTACATTCTAGCAGTGTGCATCCATAGGTGATAGTATACTTTAATTTAGAAAGATATGTAGTAAATTATCTGAAGGTAGTATTATCTACAAGCGTAATTCTTTTCCTTTTGCAGTTGGTGAATTTGGTCACAATGATGGCTGCTCAGTGTTACAGGTACATCCAGGTAGAATGTTCTTTGTTGAATACGCCAGATGCACCCTTAGAAGTTTTTATTTTGTTTTGTTTATTAATACTCTGAATAATCTTAGAATTCTGGCAGTATTGCAGGCACACCTTGGTACTAGCAGTAGAAGAGATTGCTCTTGAGCCTGTGATTGCAAAGGAACTGACATCTGTGTGAACTGGTATGATGTAAAATAACCCCTGAACTGTGAGGAAAAACATGCACAAAAAGCCATTTGGAGATCTGGAAAAGCATTAAGGGTCTTCATGCAATATTTGAGTTGAAGTTTTATAAAAAAAAAAACTACAGTTATTTTCAGTCTTTTAAATTGGTGTGTATTTCTGTTCCTCTTTTTTCTTTGGTCTTCTCTCATTTAGTAGTGGCATCAGTAGTAGCACCTGAAATACATGTGTCTTGCCACACCATTAGCTGGTATCAGGCAACTTTTTCACTTTGACTTTAATTATTTTTTACAGACTGTATGGTACTGAAATACCAGATGCATAAAGACTATAATTTGCAGAAGTAAAAGATGGGAGTCACTGAGACTATTATGAGGACCTTAAACGAGAATTAAAAAAACCCCAAAACAATCCTCATTAATGATTTCATGATCAGCCTTTGCATATTCTTGTGATAGGCTTGTTGACTTGTGGTGAGACCTTGGTACTCAAAAAGGTAATGACTACCTAAAGCTAGACATTTTACAGGTCTGCAGTCTCTTGAAAGGAGCCAGGTGGGGGTCAGCCTCTTCTCTGAGGCAACTAGTGATGAGACAAGAGGACATAGTCTTGAGCTGCACCAGAGGAGGTTTACGTTGGACATTAGCAAGAAATTCATCACAGAACATATGATTAGACATTGGAATGGGCTGCCCAGAGAGGTGGTGGAGTTACTGTCCCTGGAGGTGTTTAAGGAAAGACTGAATGTGGCACTGAGTGCCATGGTCTAGTTGACGAGGTGGTGTTCAGTCATAGGTTGGACTCGATGATCTCAGAGGTCTTTTCCAACTTAATTGATTCTGTGATTCTGTAAGTGTTCCCACACATCTTTGCCATTGCCTCACCTTATGCTATGGACCAGTCTTGGTCTGTACTGAAGAGAAATTACCATGCATTGCAAAATACTTACTGGATTAATAATACTGGTGTGATTCTTGTTCTTAGTGTATAGCTCACTTAAGTTTGTGAGCTGAACTAATGCTTCAGCTTGTGTTTTGAGACAAATGTGTTTGATCTAACTAGCTGCTTAGAAATATTTGGTCCTCATCTGTATAGTTTGGACAAATTAATTGGACCCTAAAAACACACATGTGAGGCAGGAAAGTAATATTCTTAAGTGCCAAATATGGAAACAGGTTTCGGGTAGATCGTAAGTAACCTGCTGAAATTTCAACAACCAGACATATCTCTCCTTAGTTCCACTGCACTGTCCTATGCATTTAGTCTGAATAGTTTCAGATAAAAGGAATGGTCTGAGAATTTTTTTATCTTGTTGCAAGTTTTGCAATGTTTTCCTAGCTCTGGTCCCCAGAATTGAGAACATACTGAAATTTCAACTTTTTGTAGCCTTAATTATACTAACGAGTCTGATGACATATTTTCCAGGACTACTTTTTTAACATCTTACTTTTTACAGGTGGGATAATGCTTTCTCATTTTGTGCATGCTGCAAACATATTGAGTATTCCCTGTTACCCACACTACTCATCTTTAGCATTCCTTATTTTCTGCCCCTTGAAGTAGATGCAGTTGCAATGCACTTTACTCTTTTAGACTTGGTAAATATTTTTTTCAATTTTTCTTTTAAAGGCTGTGATGTTAGATTTAGTTTCTGTAATCTAGGATTCAGTTTTCAGCTGAAATCTCTCCACGGTATTTAGATCATATTTATTTTGGGCCCACAGATGTATAGACCAAGAAACTACAAATATGTAACTATTTTCTTTAGTAAATGAGACATATTAAGTTTACATAAACAAGGTCCTGTAAAAATGGTAACATCTCCATCAGTTCTATTTTTCATCCATGACATGTGGTTGGCTGCTGCCCTTCAAACATATTTGACAAGGGAAAGTCTTTAACTGTAGGTATTCCTTTAATGCAATGATTTGGGAAAGATATACATTAGTGTATCTTTTAAACAAGGAAACTGAGTTGGTAAAAAAGATGAAACTGTGACCAAAAGTACATAATAAAGATTGTAGTAGAAATACAGGTAGTGAGAATTTAATCTATTGTTATATCAGGAAAATAATCTTCTGTTTCCCCCAATAAATACATTTTGCATATGACAGGGGTTGAATGTGATGGTGTGCATTGAAGCACTATTCCTGTTCCTATTAAAGTCTGCAGAGCTTTTATAGGAAACTTAACTATTCGAGGAGACATTTCATATAATAAATTGCTTAAACCCCTTGGGGTGTGGGTGTGTGTGTGGGTGGGTGTGTGTGTCCTGTCCCTGAATGTTTGGATATTTGTGTGTGTGTTTACACCTCTGACTGGAGCTTGGGTGTAAAAAATGTCACAGAAATGTGTAAGCTGTACAAAGTCCAAAACAGTGTCAAAACAGAGCTGCTTTGGTATGTGACAGACCAGCAGTTGAATTTGCTTGTTTTTTAACAGTGTGTATTGGCTCAAAATCTGGCTGTCCTTGTTTTTGTTTTATATTTAATGACTTCTCAATGAGACAGAGTTAGGAGAGAGCAGATTGTTATTCACTGTCGGTGAAGTAAAAATGGAAGTTCTGATTAATGTCAGTTACTGCTTTGAGCATGTAATGATGTATCTGATTTGGACCTCTATTTCTAAGCAGTATTCTCTTCATGTAAGGTGGGATCAATGGTGAAGTTCCAATTCTGCACTGTACTAATTTATTTAATGGCTGCAAATAAGATGAAACTGATAGAGTAGGAACTAGTAGTGGACTTAAATCTGAAATTCTTCTATTTCCCCTAAAGGAGTTTGGTCCTTCAGTGTGATAGATAGAATTAGGTGGTTTTGGAATTTAATGATACCATCTTTCCCATCTCTTCCTTGAGGTAGCAATTCAGGCATTTATATTGACAGTATTTACTTAATATAAACCTAAGTTCATTTATTATATGTTTATTTTAAATTCATATACACTCCAAGAAAAAAAGCAAGTCCAGAAGAAATTCCACCACAAAAAACTGCGTTAAGATGGAGTCAAGTTTGTTGATGTCCTTCTTACAGAGCATATACGAAAAAGACAGGAAGTCATGAATTGAGGTTCTTTCACAATCTTTAGGAATTACTTCCTCTTTTGGAAAAGATAAGTGCATCAGAAGAAAAAAAAACTAAAAAGAGCAACCTAGCATCTACAACTCCGACCATGTATACATTATTTCTTGTGGTACTGTGCTATAAGATATGTTACTAAGTCTGTCAGGTGTCTTAGGAGGATATTGCCCTAACACAGTGTTTACTCCAGATTAACGCAGTATTTTGTTTGGAAATATGTAGGTGTACAGATAGAATATGAGAGATAAAGTTGATGAAACAAGTGTTGGACATTTCTATATTTTTATATGTTATGAAGGGCATTTTTGAAATTTTTCTTGCAGTTTTAGTAATTATTTAGCGTGGTAATATACATATATTGTGACAACGTTTTCTGCTATATCCATTACTTTGGTGTAATTCTGTTTTATGTAGCAAATATGTGTATATACAAAGGAGATTATGTAAAAATTATGATTAAAAAAACAGGCTGAAGCCCTTCAGAATAAGGACCGTCTTCCTCTGTGTCTGCAAAGTACTAAATGCCTTGGGGTCCCAGCCAGAGCTCACGTCTGAGACCCGTGGTGACTGAATTGCCAAGCGATGAGTGGGGGGGAAGCAGCTCCTCTGCTTCCCATGAGAAGCCGTAGTGCAACAGGTGCCATGAAGCTTACCTTGCCAATCCCTGGTGCTGGGGCTGTGCTGTTCATGGTCATTCCCAACACCACCTGCCAAGCAACCCAGAGAGCCCAGAGTCCATGTATCCTCTGCTCTGGTCCTTCCCTTTGACAATAGGAAAGGAAGTCTTAGAAGAAGGTTTGGTGTCATCAGGGAATCTTCCTTGTTAGCAGGGCTTCCAGAGCTCGTTGGGTCTGCATGCAGTGTCCTTTGAAGCTGAACAGATGATTCCTGTTGACTTCAAGGGCCACTGGATATGTTCTACAAGATCAAGTTCTGCTGACAGCTCTGTTACACCTGAAGACCTGGTGTCAGGTTCTTCAGGAATGGTCTAAAAATACTGTAAAAATATAAATATATTTAATTACATGTACTGAAAAACAAATCCTATTTGTTGTGGTCAGAGTTCAGATAATTACAGGAATTTTGATTTCTTAGTCATACTTGCATGTATGTTGCTTTGACTATTCTGTATGAAAGAGGAAGTGATTCTAAATTGAGTGAAAGATTGGGATTACACCTTTTTTTTAATGGCCATGTTATTTAGGAATGGATGTCAGCGAATTTAAATCCATAATAATGCAGTTTTTTGCATTAGAACATGTGTGTATATCATACACCCACATTTTATATATAATATATATTTGGTACTAACTTTGTATTTTCCCTGGAATTTTGCCAAATCGCAAACACAGATGTTCTCACTTGCAAGACTTTGGTACTTAACTGAATGTATAAGAAATGCTCTGGTATGAAAGGAAAGAGTGTTATATGGTGTCCCACAGTATGGGGACTCAACCAGCAGGCATGTTGCCTTTTTCACATCTCGCTTCATTGCAGCATCACTTTTGGTCTCCTCAGAAGCAGTTCTGTGTCTCAGCCCAACTGCAGACAGCTGAATACTGCCCTAGCATGAAAGCTGACTGGTAGGTAGTAAGAATACAGTAGTCACCAGTGTGCCACAAATGCATTTATTAAATGCAGAAATAGACATTTCTACAAAGGCCAAAATCTTATATTGTATGTTCCTTTCTTGTCATTACATTGTATCATATTGTAAGATTATTGTATGTCCTAATTTGCATTATAAAATGTTTTTTCCTACTTAAAGACATAAATATAGCAACTTTGTATAAAGGTAGCTTTCTAGATTTTTATTTCTTTTATATGAAAAAGTCTAAACAGTGGGAGTACCATTGCCAAATTGTTTATAAAATTTCAAGTAATTTTCCCTGTTAAATGAATTTGTTTTTACAAACATTCCGTATTTCTTATACTATGCAGAAAGAGTGTATTTTTATGTCATTCCACATTAATCTTAAAAAATTAATTTCACTTGTTTTAAGCTGCCATTACTGAGAAAGCTTACCAAATGTGCATTTTTAAAAAATGTGTTATGTATTATGAAACATTTTCCCCCCTTTACCAGTGCCAACTTCATTTGAAAAAAAAATAAATTGTAGCATGGCAATAAACTATTGATTTTACATTAAAAATTGTCTGTGGATTACTTCAGTAGTTCGCAGGGTTAGTGTCAATGTATTGTCTTTTTTTTTTTAATAACCTTTTTTGCTTTTCTTTAAATCATTGTTTCAGGTACCTGTCTCTGCCTTCATCTTGCCTCCATATTGCACTCATTACTCAGTAGTAAAAAAAACAAACAACCCAAACTGATCATGATGACCTGAAGTCTTTAAATTTGTCTCCAAACTTCTGTTTCATGTTTTGCTAGTTTTCTGTCACATCTTTGTCATGTACCACCCCAGCAGCTCCATGTCTCTTGTACTGAGGAGCACAGAGCCGGACACAGCACTCCAGATGTGGCCTCACTAGGGCTGAGTAAAGAGGCAGGATCACTTCCCTTGACCTACTGGCATTTATGAAAATATTAAAATTATGCACTTTTTTCCTTCACTTACAGTGACTTTAAAAATTGCCCTTGGCACAACAGAGATGAGGACTTTGTGCAGCTGCAAGAGGCAGGAACCCAGAATCAGTCCTGCTGTTGTGCTCTTCCTATTCTGGTGTCGCTACTTTTACACATTATAAATCATAGCTTAGCAATAATCAAAACCTCCTTAAATCAAACTTACTAATTTGCTGTAGCAAGTTTTTCTATGCACATTTGATCTTCCAAAGGCTATAACTCAAATAATGGTTTAAGGCACTTTGAAATAATTTTTCCCCCAACTCACACCACTGTAGCAGCAAATGTGAATTAAAATGAATCATTGCTGTAGTGCCAATCTTTATGAATGCTCTGATTCTGAGACAGAAGCTGTTAACGTTTTATCTGGGTTATTTGCTAGCCAAAACCTAAATACTTTTCTGCATACCTATCAGGAAAACTAAAGATGCTAAAATTCAATTAGTACTCCAGTTTTCAGAATAAGGTTTGGGGAGTGGGGGGCAGGGAAAACATATCTAACTCTGTCAGGAAAACGGAGCAAAAAGCTCAAAATACTGAAGAACTAATTGTCATACTTAGGTATGTCATAATTAGGTATTGTCATACTTAAAACCAGTAATACAGGTGAAAGTTCACAGAGTTTTAGTCATGTTCTTTTTTGCTGTCTCCATTGGGATAGATTTCTGCCACTTTGAATCTACAACAACTTTGCATATATCTGAAGTTTTCTATCTGACAGCAAGAAGATGAAAACCAGCTGGAATTAATTCTCGTGGAATTAATCATACAAAAGAATTCTGGTTTGTTTTTTTTTAATATGGCCAGGTAAGTAGGGGGCTTTCTGTGTGGAGGAAAAGCAGTGACAAAGCAAGGCTCTGATGTTGTCTCACACTGGCAAAGCTGCCAAAGGAATGGCTGCCAATATTTCAATATGGAAATGAAGAGGATATTGAGTTGGATTGTCCTGGGGTGTCTCCTGTGCACTGCTTTTAACTGGTGACATGATCTCATAGCAGCTATATGGGATGGTCTGGCAAGCGCACTGGAGGCCAGGGGCAGTGATTAAAAATGTTTTTGACCTGTTTAAGAACTGACTTCCAAGAATATAACTGAATCGTAGAATCATAGAATGGATTAAAGATTCCAACCCCCTTGCCACGGCCAGGGACACCCTGAACTAGACCAGGTTGCTCAAAGCCGTATCCAGCCTGGCCTCGGACACTTCCAGGAATGGGCCATCCTCAACTTCTCTGGGCAACCTGTTGCAGCGCCTCTCCACCCTCACAGTGCAGGATCTCCTCCTCACGGCCCCCGAGCCGCAGCTCCGTCCCACCCGCAGGGCTCCAGGCCGGGCGGGCGCTGCCGCGGAGGGCGCGGGGCGGGGCCGGACTGCGCTCCCAGAGCGCCGCGCAGCGGCCGGAAGCGGCGGCGGCCGTGACGAGGTTCCGCTGGGCTCGGGTGGCGGCGGGGCTGCTTCTGCGGAGGGCGCGGCGGGTCCCGGCGGCACCGGCACCGGCACCATGGTAGCGGGGCGGCCGCGCCTTGGCCAGGGGAAGGGGGGGGAAGGCAGCGCCGGGCGGGGCGCCGGCGGCCGCGCTCCCTGCGGGCGCGCGTTTGGGGCCTGGAGGCCGCGCCTTCCTTTCCTTCCCACGCGGTGCCCGCGGGGGGCGCGGAAGGTTCTGGAGCCGGGGCGGGACCGGGCCCCACCGGGAGCACCCCCGCTGCCATCCTTCCCGACTCGCCTAGGAGCGTGGATACGATTGTTCATTTGGTGTTTGATCTTTTTGCATTTAAGGCCTTGGGTGCTTTTTAGTCCTTAAAGGCACGTGTTCGTCACTGCTATAATTAATTTTCATTGAAATGCAAAAAAAAAAAAAAAAGGAAAATAAGAGTTCCGCCCAGATATCAAAATACTAAAGCCTTACTGTGCTCAGCTAATGTGTTTTTTCGGTTCGGCTGGTTGTGCCAGTCTTCGGGCTGTGGGGTCTGATGGTTGGTCGGGCGGGTGTCGGATGTTGGAGTGAGGTGCTGGTGATGAGTCTCTCGGTCTCGGGGGTCCTATCAGCGAATGTGCACTGCAGCCTCTGGGAGTAGGTTGCACTCGGTCTTGTAGTCCTTTCATACGACTACAAGATTGCAAGACAGACTTTTAAGAAAGAGTCAAGGTGAATTTATTTTAAGTATGCTTTTCATCAAAACCAAATAGGGTATAGAAGTAATTTTAATATTAAAACCATTGTTTAGGTTGTTAGTGTAAAGGATTTGTTTTTAAAATGTGTAGTTTTGTTAAAGCTAGAGGAATATTCTTATGTTAACTGTGTTTTAGGCATCCATTTCTCTTGCTCCAGTGAACATTTTCAAGGCAGGTGCAGATGAAGAGAAGGCAGAAACAGCTCGGTTGGTAAGTTTAATTCTTTTAAGAAACTGGTAGTACTTGAGATAATTAAACTTTGTCTTTTCTATTGCTAAAAATACTTTCTGTGTATGATGATGTGGAACTTCTTGTCTGTCTTTCCTTGTTATGTTTGTGAACAGAAGGGAGGAGGAGTGTTGTTTATACTGACAATTAGATAAACTTCATTGTTCAGAAATTTAAATAATTTGGTACTGTAGCTCAGAAGATTGGTGTTTTATTGGAAGGCATTTCTTCTGGCTTTGAGGCAGGCTTTTTTGGTTTCTGTGAGAATTAAGTATATTTAATCTGTATGTCAAAATGTAGCAGCTAAGAAACTTGGACCCAGCCTCCATTGAGAGAAGTGTGGCTGTGGAAAGGTTGCGTTAAAATGTCTTCTTGAAAGCTATGGGACAGTGTATAACTCTTGTGTGAGAGTAGAAATAAATTGTTCCTTAAGGTATATTTATTTTCATTTCAGTCATCCTTTGTTGGTGCCATTGCCATCGGTGACCTAGTCAAGAGCACCCTGGGGCCTAAAGGCATGGTAAGGCAGCTGCAAGCTCTCAGTAGTCATACCTGTTAATTTAGCTTTAATGGTTACAGTACGTTTTCAACTAGTATTCTAAATCTTGCATCTCGTAGGACAAGATTCTTTTAAGTACTGGGAGAGATAGCTCTGTGACAGTTACCAATGATGGTGCAACCATCCTGAAAGCTATTGGAGTTGACAACCCAGCTGCCAAGGTCTTGGTTGGTGAGTTCTTAAAGGCATGATATTGCTTCATTTGTAACTTTATTATGTAGTTTTTATTTGTTCTTAGAAAATTATTCTTGAAATACTGTGAAAAATGGAAGGGAGGGGGAACAGAAATCCTGAAGCAAGGAGTGCAAGGTACTGCAAGAGTTGTGGAACTCCGCAAAAGTAAGATTAAGGTATATGCTGCTCTTCAAAACTGTTCTGGGATATTGTTTTCCCTCAACCCTGGTTTGTCCCAGGAGTCAGAAGGAACAAAAGACAGCTGTGTACCCTTCTTTTTTCACTGGGAAAATTTGGAACAGAAATCTACAGGGGAACAGAGGTTTTCTCTGGTTCTCCCTAGTTTAAATCTCTCTTTATAACTCAATGAACATTGTAGTCTGGACAGAGTTTACCTTTCTGATCAACTGTTTTTCTGTGCCAGTGGTCTAGTTCTGGTGACGAGCAGGGACCTGAGCGATTGGGTGTTAAATTTCTTAAAGATTTCATGTTTACTGGGTCCCAGTTTATCAGCAGTTCGTGTAGCATACTTGGTTATTATAGTCTTTGGTGCTGTATGTATAACTTAGAGCTTCTGTCCAGCCAGACTTCCTTTTGGTGACCATCTTTAGGACTGGGGACAGGGGGGAGTAGCTCTTGACCATCACCAGGCTGGAATTGGAGAATGGATTTAAAGGATGCTGAATTTGATTTGCATCTTATGTTCTTCTGTGGCTTTTTTAGACTTCCCTCTTTAAACAAATAGTAAGATTTGTTTTTCTTTTCCAAACTGGTACAAGAGAAAAATAATTGTATCTGATACTGGTGAGCATGGTATTTTGAGTCAGAACATTAATACCATGTCTTCCTTCTTCAGATATGTCAAAGGTTCAAGATGATGAAGTTGGCGATGGAACTACATCTGTCACAGTGTTGGCAGCTGAACTACTGAGGGTGATGTATTACAGTTTTTCAAATGTGTTTCTGTTTGGCAGTGTACTCGTGTGATACCACCAGTAGGAGATGTGTTATCCTATGTTTGTGAAGAGGGCTCCCAAGGTATGGAAGGAATAGCTTGCTCTGTTGCTGTTGAAATTGATAGGGGAAGAAAACAATCTTTAGCTATTGTATTAGCAATTTTTTTTATTGTTTTAGACTATTGTTCCTTATTTATAAACTCTCAAGTATTTTAAGTTGGTACATCTTAGGAAATTGTCTTCTGTTATGTCATTATGTAAGTGAAACAGAGAAGCATTACTCTTGTAGGTCAGTTCCTGGATATTGCACTGGGCAGCATGCAGCACTGCTTAGTTGTGATGGTCAGTCCTCCAAAATCCTTTTCTATAACATTAATGAGAAAAAAAACCCTGTTAAATTCTGTTCTTTGCACAAAACTTGAATTCATACTGTTTCTTTAAACTCTGCATGGGTTTTGTGTGTATGTAGAAGTTTACACTGCAAACTTTAAACCTGAAATTACTATGAAAAAGACTTGAGAAGTGAGTAATTCTTGTTAGCAGAGCTGTGCCAGAAAAGCTGATCATCTCAAATCCAGGAACTGGGATCAAGAGCGTCTTAGAAATGATCCATCAGCTTGCCAAATTCCTAAAAAAATAGAAGATAGCTTTTTTCCAACTACACTTTAAATTGCATCTATATGTGAACAGGAAACTGATCTGAAACATGAAATGAAAGATTGCTATTTTGAAATATAAGTCTGGTTGCTCTTCATATTGGAGTTAACTTTTTTTAAATTAGAATTTCTTGGTGATATTCCATAGGCAGATCATATTTGCCTAGGATGGAAAATACCTGCCAGTAAGGTGACCTTAATTTTGTTTTTATAGCTCTCTGGCTTTTACTGCTATTCAGAATTTTCTGAGTACTTAGTCGTGTCTTTCCTAGTTAGTGTAACTGTATCTTGGGGGGGGGAATAATTATTAATTTCCTTTAAATAGGAGGCAGAATTACTGATTGCAAGGAAGATTCATCCTCAGACCATCATTGCAGGCTGGAGAGCAGCCACAAAGGCTTCAAGAGAGGCACTTTTGAAAGCAGCTGTGGATCATGGGTTAGTAATGTCCATTTGCTGTAACTCTTTATAAAAAACTACTCAAGATCGAAACACCAATGAGGGTTATAGACTACTGGTAAACTCTGTCCTCTCTTTAAAGTAGTATAAAGGTTGAGTTAATGAATTTTAACGGTTAAGAAAACAATACTGCCTTTTTTTCAGGTGAATTATAGAAGCTTTATGATATTATTTAAAATACTTATGATGTGCAGAAACAAAATACAAGCAATAATTTGCTCCCTGGAACAAAAATCTGAGCTGTTATTTCAGACTTCATAGTTGGATTTTTAAATGTGACTGTTTTCCTTGCCTTACACTTGGAGAGCACAGACTTTCTAAAACTGAATGCAAAAGTTCTCCTAATGGAACTCGTATTTCAAATAGGTTAGATTGTGGGACAGTGGAGGGTTTCTCTGCAGCATTCCTCAAAACAGAGCATGGTACACGCAGATACAGGCTAGAAGAAGTGGGCAGAGGCTCTCAGGGGTAGCTAATGATAGTAAGGCTTTTGGACTTTCCAGTTTAATTGAACTGTCTTTATTTTAGTAATGATGAAGTGAAGTTCCGTGAAGACTTGATGAACATTGCGGGAACAACTCTTTCATCAAAATTACTTACTCACCATAAGGACCACTTTGTCAAGCTAGCTGTAGAAGCTGTTCTTAGGTTGAAAGGTTCTGGTAATTTGGAGGCTATCCATGTCATTAAGAAACTTGGTGGAAGTTTGGCTGATTCCTACTTAGATGAAGGTAAGTCTTTGTATGTTGACTGTATGTGCATTCAAGAAATAAAGCTGTTAAAAGTTGCACATCTCTCTGCAAATTTGTCCTAGGAAACATTGTTACGTTACTATTAAGACAAATACTAAATATAAGGGGATTTTGTAGTAATTTAAATGAATTGTTCTCCTTTTTTAATTTGAAGTCTTACAAGACTTTTCTGTTACTACAGGCTTTTTGCTTGACAAGAAGATTGGTGTAAATCAGCCAAAAAGAATTGAAAATGCAAAGATTCTTATTGCAAATACTGGTATGGATACAGACAAGATTAAGGTATGTGACAGAACTACTGTTGTATAACTGTGTTCTTGTAAATGAAATTTTGAGACTGAACTCTGTTTTCCTTGATATAGATTTTTGGCTCTCGCGTTAGAGTGGACTCTACAGCGAAAGTGGCAGAAATAGAACAGGCAGAAAAAGAGAAAATGAAGGAGAAGGTAGAGCGTATTCTTAAACATGGGATTAACTGCTTTATTAACAGGTATGTATTTCTTGGGAAAAGGAGAGAGTTACAAAGTAGCAATATTTTAGTATTTTACTAGTGTGAAGAACATTATTTATTCCTGTGTCTAGTATTATGTGCTCTTGCCTAGTGTTTAATTGAGTCACCTGGCTGACACCAATGCTGTTTTCTGTGCTTCCCCTTCTGCACCATGATCCCCCTCTTTTTATTTGTTTTATTTTTGTTTTGTTTTAAAGAGGATGAACTGATAATATTTGTTCCAGGAGCCATGTTTACATCTAGTTGAAGCAAAGTCACTTTGCTTTATACTAACAGATTTGTTTAGTTATGAATACCAGCAGCGTTGTTGGTAACCCATGTGCCCCCTTCTGGGGGGAAATTGCTGCTAAAAGAGTTTGTGCTGCTCAGTGCATTTAGTTCAGATTAAACCTGCTATGCTTTTTCCTGCATTAAAATGCAGGTGCTGGAGTACTGCTCCAAGTTCAAGAGGGTTTGGGACATGTCTATGACCCTGTTGTGAACCTTTTCTTTTATACACATCTTTGAAAGTATGAAAGATAGCCATTTTCATATCTAGGTTACTTTTCTTTGTTAGCATTGTGCTGCTCTCTTGAACTGTCACAGTGCAAAACCCCATTTTTTTAATGATGAAAAACACTTCTGCCTTTCAGTAATTCTCATTTAAGTGAAACTACCATAGGTTGCAAGCAATTTGACACCTGCTGGTTCAGCACATCATGTAGTCTACTGGGAAGCTGATCAGCTAGTACTACACCACAGGGTAGGAGTTGTAAGAGTAGCACTGTTTTCCACAGTAGCAAAAGACTGCACTCTGAGTGCATAGTGCATCATCTAACTCACCTTGAAAATTTGTGTCAAACATCTGTAAGAATGATGAATCTCTTTAGTCCCTCCATCTATGTCTTCATATGTATTGTGTTCTAGTATAGGCAAAATGAGCACTCTGTCGAGTGAACATGGTACAAATACGGAGTCCAAGAGTCAGGAGTTCTGTTGTCAAATTGATGGAAGAGTCCTTTGAATTATGCAAAAAATATAAATGCATAACTCCATCACTGACACAGGTAGTTGTTCTAAGGAAGCTCATGTAACCAGGCTAGGGGTATTGCAGTTAGATTGATGCTTAACTTTCAGATTTATTCCTGGGTAAAATTGACTTCTGCTTATAGGATGTAGATTGACTTCTTTTACTGTAGATGTTAACCAGGTAAATTGTGTTGAGGAGATGCTTGACAAAGGTCAAGGCCATGTGGATCCAGAGTAGGAAGAATCTTCTCTGTGTATACCCAGCAACACCAGTTGTCTGTTTTGAAGATAGATTAGAAACATCTTTTTTTTGATGGAAATGGCTTCTCCCAGCTCCTGCTGAATCTCTGCAACACTCAGTCTCTAATCTGGAAGGGAAAAATAATTTGGCATAGCACTCCTGAATGGTCATTAACCATTCAGTTTTGGGTGACTTCATTCTAGAGAGAGTAGTACACATATTAATAAGGGAAGATGTTGTTCTAGTACACCCTGCTAGAATAGGCAGTTAAGTGTCCAGCAGGCACTTAGGATCAAAGGACTTAGAACTTCAAGCACATGGCTCCTTGTGCTTAGTGTGATAGTGTTTCTTCAGGGGAAGGGTATTTCAAAAAGTATCATAGTTTTAATTAATTTTTTTGGATTTAGCTTTGTATGTTTTCCTATCACTGTGTTTGCTTCTGTGTGGTGTAACATTCTGTGTGTGGCAGGTGCCTCATACATTGACTTCTTTTGTAGCTTTCAGAAATCTACCCCATGTCCATGCTTCTGAGAATCTGGTGGCCTTGTTACTCTGGTATTTTAGAAGGTTTGTTCTGTGTGTAACAGAGAAACTTGTTTTAATTGCAGACAGTTGATCTACAACTACCCTGAGCAACTCTTTGGAGCTGCTGGTGTCATGGCTATTGAACATGCAGACTTTGCTGGTGTAGAACGTCTGGCTCTTGTCACAGGTGTGTAGAGTATCTTGTCGTGTGAAACTTGGAGGGTCATGTTATTTGTTTGATCTTTAGTAAAGGTTAAACGTACTTAAACATACTTTTTTTCCCCCAGCATCTGTAAATAAAGGATCATAATGCTAACTGTGAGATACAATTTAGCAAGTTAGTGTCAGTTATTAATTTTCTTTCATATTTCAAAAATATTAAGTCCCTACTTGATAAGCTTTTGAAATGTTTGTTTTCTAGAGAAAAGATGAAACTTAGCAATAGAAAGAATTAGATGATGACTCCACAAATTAGCACTAGTTTTTGGTTCGATAATGCCATCTTGTCCAGAATGGCTGGGTTTTTTATTATAATGATAGAGAAGACTAAAGAGTCACCCTTTGTTAAAAATGTGGGCCTGAGTCAATGACTTGAGGTGGACCTCAAATGACAGGAACAGCCTGGATATTTTGAGTGGTGTTCAGTGTAAATGTGATTCTAGTAACTAATGAAAATTAAACATCTGGAATGCTTCAGTTGGTTGCCATTGCTGAAGTTAGAGATAACTAACTGGAATATCATAAAAAGTTGATTGTGAAAGTGATGAGGAGGATGGAGAATTGCTTTGCAGGGAGAAAGGAACTGACACTGACTTGTTTAGCTTTGCAAAACTGAAGTAGCAATTGTGTATAACTGTAGGCACATTGACACAGGCAAACACTTGATTAGAGGAACATTGCTTATATTCTGGAACAAATTCAAACCAAATTTTGTAGACCATAGTGGATCAAATAGTATAGCTAAAAAACCAAATTTTTAATAAGCACAAACTCTACTACAAATCTTGTTTTTTCTTGTACTGCTACAACTACAGCTGTGCTGCAAGTTAACGTGGAATAATTGAGCATGCATGGGGAATGCATACATGTAAATAGTTTTTTAATAGAAAGATTAAAGTATTAGAACAGTAGTCTGTTCAGAGACATTTTGGTCTTTGTAGTACCTGTTTTGCTTACAGTATGGCAGTTTACAAGTTGTGTACAACACCCCTGCTACAGTGTGGCATGAGACTTGTGATTCGGGAGAGTGGTGGCCACTGGTTCTCAGCCATCATCAGGCAGGCAAAATGGATACTGTCACAAGCTCAAGTTTTAAAGCATAAGAAACTCAGTTTAGTATTTGCTAAGTACTTTATCAGTAAATACTATGAAAACTTGAAAAATACTGACATTTTAATTTAGCGAAGATGAACATTTATTGTCTTATCCAGACAGAACTCAAAAGCATTGTAGTCCTTGTGATGTGAAACAAAACATTGATGTTTTGAGGATTTATCAGCATTGGTTGAAGGTTTCTGGTCCCATATGCTGACATAAGAAAGTTTTGGCTTATTGGTATTTTTAATTTAAATTTATTTGGGGGCAATTATGAGGGTGGTTTTTTTTTTCAGACACCTCCCCTCCGGTTAGTCCTTGTCTGAACAGATGCTTTTATTGTGAGCTCTGATTTCTATATGGTCTTATGTTTGTAGGTGGTGAAATTGCATCAACCTTTGATCACCCTGAGCTAGTAAAACTAGGAAGCTGCAAGCTTATTGAAGAAGTCATGATTGGAGAAGATAAACTCATTCATTTCTCTGGAGTAGCAATGGGTAAGTGTTTAATCACTAATGACATGTTGTAACCTTTGTGTTAACCCTCTGCTAACGCTATTCAGTTACGAGTGGGGCATAGGAATTTTGTAATAATTCATGTAACCATTTTTATTAAAGCCTTGCTCTCCAGTAAAAATCTCATAAAGACATATGTTCATGGTTGAAATTGTGTATGTTTAGTGTTATGTAAGTGAACAGAGCCATTTGTAAGGATGGGAACCAAGACTTTGGCTTTGGGAGATTAAATTTACAAGTAGCAACATGTCATACTCTAAGAACTTGGGAGCTTGTTCTAGTAAATGCCAATACTGTAAGTTTTCACGGGTTGTTTTGAGGCAATATTTTCTATTAATAGCATAGTGTACATAATTTGATTCTGTCTGTGAAATGTCATCATACTTTCTTTTCCTCGCAAAATTAAATGATATAAA
Source organism: Manacus vitellinus (assembly GCF_001715985.3). Taxonomy (NCBI): domain Eukaryota; kingdom Metazoa; phylum Chordata; class Aves; order Passeriformes; family Pipridae; genus Manacus; species Manacus vitellinus. The sequence goes on along the minus strand of NW_021940682.1, from coordinate 32,096,085 downwards.
ACTTTGCTATAGTGATAGCAAAACCTTTAAAAATGCTTTGTGATAGCTTCTTTATGTGTCTGTGGTTTCTTTTTTTAAATCTTTTTGTGTTTGTGCTTTCTAGGTGAAGCTTGCACCATAGTTTTGCGTGGAGCAACACAGCAGATTCTAGATGAAGCAGAGAGGTCTTTGCATGATGCTCTCTGTGTTCTTGCCCAGACTGTGAAGGACACTCGAACTGTGTATGGTGGAGGTGAATATTACATTCTTTATACTTGGTACATGATACATATTTCGTGTTACTGTTCATCAGATATGTAACATCTGTGTGTCTTCAATAAATAGGTTGTTCAGAGATGCTGATGGCTAATGCTGTTGCAGAACTTGCTGTCAGAACACCTGGCAAAGAGTCTGTTGCAATGGAGTCCTTTGCTAAGGCTTTACGAATGGTGAGTTTATTTAATCAGATTGCTGGATTAAGAGACAAAGTTTCACAAAATGTACTAATTTATGACATCAGATAGTTGCTTCACTTTAAAAATTTTGTTTGTTAGAATAAAAAAGTGAAATTTAGCAACACATCTTGGATGAACAAAGGAGGAAAAGTTGTTTTCTGTCTTAGAGAAAAAGTACTGGTATTTTAATAGTTCTGTGTGTTACAGAATTGTGAATGTTCATATGCTAGCCTTTCTCTGATTGGTTTTTGCTCCTCTTACCTGCAAGCTAAAAGTGCTGCAGAAATAGCACATAAAAATCTCATCTTATTTAGTTGACATCTGATTTAGAAAAGAGCAACTCTTCTGTTCCATTAGTGTTCTACTGCTGTTGGGTGTATTCATACTCCAGTACTATCTAGAAGCTTCTAGGCTTGCATTAGAGATTGCATCTTAGTAGGAAATAAGAGTGTCATAAGAAATATTTATAGAATTGTGCTATTTGAGAACAAATTGCCTTCCTGTAATTTAGGGAAATTTTTAGGGAAAACCTTTCTTATGAAATGAAAGACTATAGGAAAACATTTCTGCCAAGAAAATAAAATTCAAGAGCATGGTAACACTTGACATTACTTTGCACTGCTGTCACTGAAACAGTGAATGGAATGATCAGGTGGTTAATGCTTATCAGCAGGCTTATATTCTGAAAATTAAAATATTTCTCCAGTTGTAGTCTAACTTGATGAAAGACAAGATTCTTTTTTTTTTTCCCTATCCATGTAAAATGAACCAACAAATCTGCTAACATGCTTCTGTCCTCTCTGCTACTTTCCTTACAACAGGGTCTTATACAAAATCCTTAGAAAGGTAGTTTGTTTTTTTTTTCTTTCCCTGTCTTCTAATCACTGCAGTAGATCATCTGCCATGTTTTTGAAGCCTCTTCTTGAAATTCAGTTGTAAACTAATAATGTCAAAGTATGTTTCATATTTAGTAGGGATCAGTCCCTGCGTTAATTAAAAACAACCTGTGTTTATCCTCTTAGATCCCAACAATAATAGCTGATAATGCTGGCTATGACAGTGCTGATTTGGTTGCTCAGCTCAGAGCTGCTCACAGTGAAGGGAAGACTACTTATGGACTGGGTAAGGGGCTCAGTATTATTTCTGTGATTGAATTGCTGTTTGGCAGGCTGATCAGGCTCATTACAGTTGATCACATGTGTCTGTCGCATATATTCAGCCAGAACTGAGTAGGTTGATTTCTGTTTGCTTTGCACAGACCTTAGGCATCCTTTATCATTTTACCAGGCTTTTGACAGTAGAGTGAAAACCTTTGTTTTTGAAGTGGATGGTTTCTACCTCTAAAAAAAACATTTTCCTTACTTACATTGAGTCTAGTTACATGAAGCTTAAAAAGAAAAACATTGTTTTAAATGCAACTGAAAACCCAGCACAAGCAAACACATCCTCCTCCCTGTCCCCCCCCCAATCCAAAAAGAAAACAACCACCACAAAGTTGTAGTGAAGAACTCTGAAGTTAATATACCTAATGAAATAGTGCTGAGAGTCCTGTCAGGATCTTATCTCCTCTTCGTAGTGTATACAGTTTTCATCGTTAATTTTTTGTGTGTAATTGCAACGTTAGGCTTAAATCAGGAGCCTTGAGGTGAAAGACTTTATTTAATACTTCCCTTACTATCAATATGGTTTGTTTGAGCAGGTAAGTTACTATGCTCTCACCTTCTTATAATTTCTGTAAAAAAATGCCAAGTTAAGAAAAAAACCCACAACTTCTTAATGTGTTTCTTCCAGATATGAAAGAGGGTATCATTGGAGACATGGCAGTTCTGGGAGTAACAGAAAGTTTCCAAGTTAAGAGACAAGTTTTGCTGAGTGCAGCTGAAGCAGCAGAAATGATTCTTCGTGTAGATGACATCATTAAAGCAGCACCAAGGTATGATCTGAGCATCTGAATGGTCAGTTACAGTGGTATACAGTAACCTCCTCCTGTGGAAGAGTAGCAGTGCAGAAAAACCTTGTTCTAAAAATGCTTTATTTGAAATGAAACCTGACATCTGACATACTAATGTTCATATTTGATAATTTTATTGCTTTAGCAATATGACCAGACCTTTAGAGCCATCAGTGAGCTTATGTTGGTGTGCCTGAGTAATGCCTAGTTAATCTTAGATCAGCAGCTACTCCTGGCATATATAGCACTGAAACATCTGCAAAACCAGCTGACCAAAATGTAATGTATCATGCTGCTTTTTTTTTTTCTTTTGGCAACAATTGTAATGGAATGCTCAGCTACTTCTGAGCTGGAATCTGCAGCTTAAGCAAAAACATGTTTGTTAAAAAGTTTGGGAAGAGTTGCTGCTCTTGGGCAGATTATCCCATGTCCACCTGCTATCAGGTAGTTTGCTCTGCTTATTGAATCACAGGTTTTTTTACCATGATTGCAGGTGGTGTGTTAGCTTTGAGGTGATACTGCCTTTTGTGCTGTGAGATAAAGCTGGCACTGAACACAAAATACCAGCTAAAGATTAAAAATAGGAGTGGGTGGGGAGGGGCTGGTGTACATCAGCGTGGGTGGGAATTTTCTGATTTTTCTTTTTCTCCCCAGAAAACGTGTACCAGACCATCGCCCATGTTAAATCTTCTTCGGTACCTGAGGATGTGTGGACCAGATCTCACCTAGTAATTTTTTTTTTAATGATGTAGTTTTCGTGAGGTTATGGAACAGAAGCTTGAGACAAGCAGATCTCCTTCAATGGCACTGTCTTCAGTTGGTTTTAACTTACTGGAACTTACATGTGTTGTGGGAAGAATTCACTTTCAAGTAAAACGGGTTTTATACAACCCTATTCCTTCTGTTCCTCTCCAGGTTCCACTTAAAATACACAGAAATAAAAAACAAAAATAAAAAAAATTCCGATTCACTGAAGTTGTGTTTCTTTGTGTAGAACCAGGAAGGGCAGTTCCATTAGGACAGCAGCAATGCACGTCCTTGGTCCTCAGACGCTTCAGGCAGAGACTAGACCCTTGTGGCTTGCTGGTTTGGGTTGACCTGGTGCGTTTAGTTAAGTGGTGTATTCCAGTTTTGGCTGCATAGGTTTTGAGTTGGGATCCTTGAAACAGGCTCCGAAGTTAGGTGGTATCTTTTTCTTGTGGTCCTGGAATATTACTCTTCAGCTTTTTCTCTTCATTATATAAAAAAAGAGGAACCTTAGCTAATGATCAAAACTACAACTAGGTGATTTTACAGCTTTTTACACCACAAATTTTATGTAGATAGGAGTTCTGCTGAGGGGAGTTGAGAGCAAGATGCGTTTTGGGAGAGAGAGCAACATTCTGCACGAACAGTCTGAGTGTTTAACTGAAGGGCTCTGGACGACTACAAACATGTATAATAGAGGGCAGTTAGCAGAAAATGTTTCAGGCTGCTTCGCATTCTCTTCACACACACCGCCCCTTTCATGTCTGCTGTAGCCTGTCTTTATATTTTTTTTCCTATTCTAGTAGTTGCTGCAAAGGCAGTGTGTTTCTTAATTGGGCTGATTTCTTTATCCATGATCATAAGGAAGTCTGTGATGCCTGCAGCAGTCTGTACATGGATTTGTGATGACTGTAAGCACAGGCAAGTGGAGGCCCTGTTTCTGGAAGCCCAGAGGTGCTTGCCAGGCGTTGTGACTCTTCTGGCCCTTGCACACATAATGCAGTGCCTGGCAAACATCAGGGCAAGTCTGCCAAAGCAGAAACATTAATTTGAAATAAGGAAGTATGTGTGCAAACATTTTTCTCCCTTAGGTTTCCTAAAGTGAAGGGAATCTACTTACAGAATGCTCCCCTGAACTCTCAACACAGACTCTCTTCAGCTCTCCAGAAGTGACAATACTGTCTGGAGAGAGCTGTGAGAAACACAGACCATTGACAAGCCCGTGAAAGCACTTTCTCCCCCTCCCCTCAGATAAACACAGTACTGGGTCAGTTCTGTAGGAAATAAAACATTGACCTTGGATGTTAAAAAAGCCCCAAACTCTTCTGCTTTCCTTTTGTAGGAAGGAATTGTTGGAAAGAGAATTCTGTTAATTCCAAAGAGGTATGGTTTGACTTGGTAAGCTGCTAATATACTTTATTTAATTTGACTAGTAGCACACTATATGGGTGCCAGCCAAATCCACATTTGGACTTTCTTTAACAAGACAGCAAGTGCTAGCAGAATCTGTATATCTCCAAATAGTTTTTCAGGCATGCAGATGACATTAAACAGTTACAAACTGGCATGGAATCAAACCTTTTCTTGAAAGTCAACTGCCCCTTCTACAGGCTGCACTGGTGAGGCAGTTCAACTTGAAGAGAGCACCACCAAGGGCTCTCCACTCGTTACAAAAGCTGTCTTTCACTAAATTCAATAGAATCAAAAGTTTAAAATTTCATTTTGAGCCAGATTTCTGTATTACTAGATTAAAGCAAAGTTTCCTTTAAAGAAAAGTTAGTTCAGTGCAGTTTGAAGGGCATCTAAACTGGTCAGAGTTGCAACCTGGAGAAATACCTGGCTGAAATCAACTGAGTAAAGTTTGCCTCAGCTTCAGATGATGTGCAGGCCTACAGTGGCAGGCTCCTAGCCCTGGGTTTTATTATGCAAGTTTACCTTTGCTGCTCTTGTGGTTTTGCTACTTGAGTCAGACTTTGATTTTCTTCTTTGCTACTGCGTGAAAACTTGTCCTGTACAGCTGCCCTTACAGGCAGTGTTGTTGGATACAAAAACTAGCAGCAAAGCCTCTACTTTCCTCACCATCATCTGAAATGCTGCTTGACAGTAACAAAGTTGCAAATTTTACAGGAAGAAGGCAGCACTGATAAGAGCAGAGCTCCCTGTTACCTACGTGCGGTGCAGTTTCCTTGATAGTGCAGCCAGGGCTCCGCTGCCACTTCCCATGTGGCAGGCATGGGAATCTTCAAGCTGTTGCTGCGTTTCAGATAAGTCATTTGAGACAAATGCTGTTGCTGTTGCTTTAGAGCTGTGGCTCTCAGGAGTGATCACCTTGAGCAGTGGCTTCCAGCTGAGCTCAGACACCAGCAAGGTGAAAGTGAGAAGAATGAGCCCATGGGTGAAGAGCAGCAAGTCCATACATGCGCCGTGCAATCCACCCATGGAAAACATCTAAAGTAAGTCTTCACCTCTACCGTGAACTCAGTGGTCCCGTCATGGGAGGAGGAGGAAAGGGAGGAATAAGTCTGCTCTAGGGGTGCTGTGTGAAAGAGCATGTCTGTACAGGAGTTTTGCTGTCACACAGCTCCAAGCTGCTGTACCTACCCCTGAAGACAAGCCAGGCGGTGTGGTGGTGCCTGGACACCAGCACGCAAGGAAGAGGAAGAGGTCAGGCGGTGGTGTGGTGCGCTGCCACGTTCGCCAGAATGGGAAGTTGAGCATCAGCAGGGCTCGGCTTCTGGCTTGGTCTTGGCGGCAGGAGGTAGCAAGGGTTTCTCGTCCAGCGTGATATCTATCACTGCCCCGGACCGCTTGCGGGGCTCAGGAGTCTCCTCTGACCACCTCCCCACCCTGCGCACTCCCTTGGCCACTTTGGGAGCGTTCCTGCAGGGGTTGTGGTCATAGATCACCAACTTCAGGCCAGGGAGATGAGCTAGGCTGGGGAAGAACCGGATGGAATTGCGGTCCACGTCGATGACCTCCAGAAATGGCATGTTCAGGAGCACAGGAGGAAACTCAGAGAGCAGGTTACCTGACAGCCAGATGGTGCGCAGCTCCTGCAGGCACTGCAGCTGGGGAGGGAGTGTGCGCAGTGCGTTGGAGCCGGCGTGCAGGGTCTTCAGCAGGCTGAGCTCACACACCACCTCGGGCAGGTACTGCAGGCAGTTGGACTCGATCCAGAGGGTCTTGAGGTTCTGCAGGAGCCGCAGCTCAAGGGGCAGGCTGCAGAGCTTGTTGTTGCCCAGGTAGAGAATGCACAGCTGCTTCAGTGTGCACACAACTAGGGGCAGAGCTTTGAAGTTGTTGAAGTCCAGTGCCAATATCTGCAGGTTTTGCAGCTGCTCCAGCTCGGGGGGCAGATGGTTCAGGTTGTTGTCACTCAGGTACAACTTAACCAGTTCCCGAAAAGAGCAAATGTGCAGAGGCAGCCGCCTCAGCTGCCTGCCACTCAGATCCACCATTTTATCCACTGGCATCTCTTCTAGGTCTTCTAGGAGGTACTTCTGGCACTTGTTGGAGGGCACAAAAGCAACTATGGCTTTCAGACTGTTGCCCATCCTGGGATTTTGTTTTGGGATGGCCGGGACTGTGAGGGACAGGGGCCCACCTTGGTTTTCTCCTGCTGTGCACTAGCCTGCCAGTAACTCTGTCTTCCCAATATAAGGCTTTGTTTACAGGGCACCAGCCGTTAATCTCAAGGGCTCTGAAATATTTCTGATAACCGAATGAGTGTTTGGTGATGGGGATTATAGACAGGTCTCCCTCTCTCGCCCACACTCCCACTCACTGCCTCCAAAAACATTCCTTCTTACCTCTTCTTGCGCACTGTAAGTGTTCTCTGATTTTGCCCCAAACAGTCACCCCAATGCCCCAGCTCCTACCTCTTGTTCTCACTGTGTGCCAGTAAGGGCAGTGGGGGTTGGCTTGGTAAAGTAAATTCCACAGAAAGCCAAATTTTTAAACTCAAATGTTTAACTTTTATGAGACTTTCAGCAGAAATGTCAGATACAGTCAAATTGTTTAAAATACCAGTCAATATCTGACTGACTTTCCAGACAGATGGCACTTTCAGGGATGTATTTTGCAAGGTGCCACATAGTTTCAGAGTGTAACTTGCCACCCGGTAGTTATCTTAAAGTTTTAACACAGATACTTGGTAAACTGCTATCTTGACCTGTTCTACTATTTATGTTCCCAATTTAATGGTATTTATTATAGGCTCTGGCACTCTTGGCCTTTTTCATTACATTATGTTTTACTTTTTGTCTCAATCCCTATTTAATGAGCTATCACAAACTGCCAAGGCTGTTCTCCATATACCTTTCTGCTGTGCTACTGTAGTTCCCATGTCTGTACCTAAACTTGTCAAGAAACTCCCATGGATTTAATTCCATCAAGATTTTCACTTGTTATGAGTGAGATAAATATAATGTTAAAAAGTTACATGACAGTGTAAACTGTTCTCCTCCTTCTCTCATCAAGACCCATTTTGCTATTCAGATCAGGAGTACCTCTGATTTCTAGGAGGAACATTCCCATGTGGAGGAACCTCTGCATAGTTTGACTTCTTGAGCTGCTGCTCTTTTAGGCTTTCTTGGGGATTCATGTGTGTCCCTGCCCAAGGCAGGGGGGCTGGAACTACATGATCTCTAAGATTCCTTCCAACCCAAACCATTCTATGATTGTCCTACCTCTCTGTTGGCTATGGCTGTACCATGAACCTTGGATGGGAGAAAATTTTCTTCAGTCTGCAGTTGTTTTCTGGGCATAAGTGCTACACTACCAAAATCTGTGACTGCTGAAAGCCACGCAGTCTTGGAAAAACAAAAGGCAGAGCAAACAGAAGATTGAGAAAAAGGCAATATCAAACAGTTAAGGTGGCCTCTGGATCTCTAGTCAAATCTAATAGAGAGCTCTCTACCATAACTTGTTTTCAAATGTAAATCAGGCCATAGCTATCAATTGGATATAGGCTATAGGATGTTTACTAGCCTTTTCCCTGCAAGATGAGTGGCTGTGCCATGCAGGAGTGATGCTATGAAATGTATGGAGGGCTTCCCTCAGGGAGGAGAACAACAGGGAGGGCGTCTGGGAACCAGTATTGCAGCAGGATGGAGAACAATGAGTCCTGAGACCTGAGTGCCATAAAATAGGCATGGATGGAAAAGCTGGGCAGAGAATCAAGCCTGGAGAACAAAGATAATGTCACATTCATCTGTAGTGGTGCTGTGGAAGAGAGGTGCTGAAAATTCCCTCTCTGGTGACAGAAGGCAGGACGTGCTGTGCATGGCATCCCAGCAGCAACAGGCCAGTTCACACTGAACAAACATCTCCAACCAGTCCCTTCTTTACTGCTCTAGCACCACGTGCCCTGTCAGAGGAGCACCGTGGGGAATGTGTAATTTCTGGATTTTGCAGGGCATCCTTTTCCAAGCAGTTACCCTGGAATGTGATCTGACATTTAAGAAAATATTCTCATTCAGTGGGTTGTTGGATTTGTTTTCATTTCTAAGCAACTGTGGCACCTTCTAAAGGCAAGGGTCCCTCCTCCTAAGGCACTGTAGGTTACAGTTGTGGAAAACCAAATGCATTTGGCATAAATAATAATGAATTTACATCCATGGTGAAGACATGTCCCTTAGACAAATCTTTTCAGATAACCTACTAATCAGAACAACCTGAAAGTGTAGGTACAAATATATTAATAATATAGCGTAGGCATATTTTTCTCAATAATCCATATGTAGACAAATAACTTCACAATGTACTCTGTCTATAGACAGAAATGGGGATATATTTTTTCTATTTGAATTATTTCTACTTAATGGAACTTTTAAGCTGCAGATAACTGTTTCTTAGGGATCCTCTGGATTGTAGTTTAATCATTATTCCAGCTTATCAAAAAAAAGTCATGATGACCTTCTGTTGCTGTATTTTGTACCTCTGTTAGCTAAATGAATGTCTGTTTGGAACATACTGTGAAATCAGAGGATTTGGGAAAGAATAACCTTCATATGTGGATTAATAAAGGGCTACATTTGCAGTAAACTGAACAATCATGTTCTTTCTGAGAATCAAGAACTCAGTGGAGCCTCTAAGGCAAAGGCAGTCTTCTCAGTAGGCCCAGGTGGTGTTTTGAAAGCCACTTCACGTCTTCAAAGTTATCATGATGCCCTCCAACATGAGCATTAATGACTTCCCAGAAGCATTTTTGGCATTTGAGGAAAAGTTCAAGTGATAAAGGCGTTCAGCACAGACATTGTCTTACTCTTGTCAAAGTGACACTGCCCTACCCCGGGGCTTGCTGTGCATCAGGTGGCAGTGGAGTCTCCTTGAGAAATGCCTTTGCTTTCTGGAAGTTCACAAATGGCCACATCTTTGCTGACCAGTCTCATTTCCAGCATCCAGCTCCTGCAGCTCAGTGATTGGGATGACTGTGGGACAGAAAATGTGGATGTTCACTGATAACTTGTGTAAAACCCCCGAGTCCAGAAGAAATGGGTAACATTACTCAGAGCTAGATAATTGAACACAAAATCACAATAAAGTAGAAATCAATATGCATTTTTGAGATTCTATTATTTTTTGAAACAAAATATGGTAATAGAGATGCTGGTGCTTTTTCAGATCCAGAGCTCTGCACACAGCTGTGTGATGACACCATGCTCAGCCTTTGCTGAGTTTGTTTAGCCCTCACAATTTTGGAGGTACATTAGAAAAAGCAAACTATGTATTTCAAAATCCAGGGGACTAATGAATAGAGCTCTAAACTTACTGATTTTAAGGTTCTCATGCCCATTCTTAATTAGTCTGACATAACAAGGGAAGAGATTAAAAAGAACAATTTTTAAGAATTTCTTTAGGATATTCTGATAATCGTTTGCATTGCATTTCTTTAAAGTCTGTGACAGGCATTTAGACCCTGTCTTTTCTCACAAACACCATGTGTTTTGTTTTTTCTGCTGTTTTTTCTTGACTGGAGCATTGTTGCTAGATGATGACACCTGCCTCCTCCATATCCTTGATATTCACTCTTAGCTCCTTGCTGTCGCGCATCTGCTCTCTTTTGGGAGGATTATCTAGTTCCAGTTCACCTTCACATGGTGAGTAGTTTATTTTTAATAAATGGTGTGTTGCAGGGGAAAGAATATTGTTGGTCTTTTCCCAGCCTCCTACCATAGTACTTTGAACAAAAATGACTGTTTATTCAAATTTGGCTTTAATGTATGCTAGGCTGCAGTATGCAGTTGCTCACCACACTTTCTTGTGCAGAGGAAAGATTCAAAAAGTCTTGGAAGTAAATTGCAGACTCAGTGTTGAGCTTCCTCCCAGGCAGCTAATAGGTTTGGGGTTGCAGTCTGCCAGCTCAGAGTCTCTTTTTGACACCGTTATTTTTTTGAAGGCTTGACTTGAACCCAAGTGTCAAGCAGGGGTGGGAGCCACTAACCTCAAGAAACTCCCAGGAAAATAAATCAAAGCGAACCCTTCCAAATGTCTTACTGAAAGGTGTGCAAAGCTTCTAGCTGTTTATTACTGTATGTTGCAGGCTGCTGTGTTTTTTACTTTGAAGACCCATTTTCTGGGGTGGCAGTCAAATTTATGTTTAGACTGGAGTTCTCCCATAAATAGGGAATTAAACATGAGCTGTTAGGGGGTGACTTGTCACAAGCCCATCAAACGTCTGTCTGCTCAGCCCTGCTGAAATGTCTCCATGCAAAAGGGAAATGGTTATATGTTATGTCCTCTTTGTCCATGTTGAACACTTCTGAGGGATTTCTCACTAAAGCAAGCTTGAAAAACATGAAGTCCTTGGACTGCTTCCTCTTTCCCATGCTAAGAGGAGCCAGGCTCACCCCATATATCATATTTATGTAAAAGACATTAAGGATTGTTATGAAAATGTCTGTTTGGTCTAGACTGTGCCCTGGTTATCTGTGCCTGAGTAGTTCCACTGGGCATCACTATTTGCACAATCCAGTGGTTAATCTGAGGGTAAATTAATCGGTTTTCTGCCAAAGCACTGACCTCCTGCGATTGATTGACCTGGCGAGTGGCCCTCTGCTGACAACAGGCCATAAAAAAGGGACTTCTGAGCAAAGGAATGTCAGACTCTGAGCCACTTGGAACCATGAGAGTGATACTGTTGGCTGTGGTTTACATCCCATTCATCCTGGCCATGGAACGGTAAGAAAACACATCTGGCATTATGTGTCCGCTGGCTTCCCAGGGTGACCTGTGCCTATTGCTACTCGTCTCAAAAAAGAAACATTTTTTAAAGAAAAGAGTGTATGAGAGTTCTAGAATGAAGAACCAGTTATTTTTTGTGTGTTTATTTTATTTGCTTAGAATCCCCCTGATTCGATTCAAATCTATCAAGAAACAGCTGAAAGAAAAGGGAGAATTAGAGGACTTTTGGAGGAACCACCACCCTGATGTTTTTGCCCGAAGATATTTGCATTGCTTCCCTGCAGATATTGCTTTATCAGTAGGAACTGCTTCAGAAAGGCTGTATGATTACATGAATGTAAGTACAGTTTTGGTAATGCAATCATTAGGACTCATTGTTCTACTGAAGGCAGATTTTTTCCCAGCACATTTCAAATCTAGTCTCTCAATGAAATTATAGGGCTTGAGATGTCTTGTTGCTCTATGCTATAAATATTAGATTATAAAAAATCGGTTTACCAGTCTGCAAAACAAAGCACATCTAGATCTAGGTTAGCTTGTGACCTGGGTAGAAAGCTGATGTAGTCTAGCAGTGATAGTCCTGTGATAAGTTTTATTTTTGTATAGATCTGTATTCAGCTTGGTTGGGTCCCCAGAGAAATAATGGGTTTGCCTGTATCAGTCTTGGTGAACTATCAGGTTTTTGGTAGCAGAACCTGATTTCTTCACTTAGTGGTATTCTATTTATCAGAAACTAGGATGTTTGTGTGTTATAAAAAAAAATATCCCCCAAACTCATTTATTTGATCATGTGGAGTCAGTGATAATAAATCTAAGTAGAGGTTTTTATTTTTGGCTTTTATCTCTGGAGTTTAGTGTGTATTAAATACTGGAGACTGACCTGGGCCTCATACTAACCTGGTTGAATTTACCATCTAAACTTAAAAAGAAAATACATGAGATTCATTGGATCTCAGGCAGGCAAGTCAGCAGGTCAACCATTTTGTAAGGTATCTTTCCTGGGTTTAGCATTTTACCCATTTGAATAGTCTCTGTTTTCTGTTTTACTTGGTTCTTGTGTTGTGCTTATCTAAAGGAAAACTAAGTTGCAGAAATGTTGTAAAGGCTGCATCTGAATAGAGAACAGAAGGGAAGGGAAGGCCAGATTCGTTCAGCAAGAACTGACACTTGAGGGCCTTAAAGAAATACCTATGTGAAGAAGAACAAACATTTCAGTCTGCTTTAAAGCTTATTTCAAAGAGGGATAAATCTCAAAATGATTAATCAAAACCCCCTTCCCTAGCATACCCATGTAGCACCAGGAACAGTTTCGTGGAGGTTTTATTGCAGTGTATTTGTGGTTTTTCTGGTTGATATTTTGGTTGGTTGGTTGTTGTTGTTGTTTGGTTTTTTTATGAACATCCCTTAGAGCTGCCTCAATTTACAGATTCATTGATAAAGGTTTAATACAAGAGGGAATAAAATTCTGCTATATAACTGGATATTCCCTTAAATGGCATGCTTGCTTGCCTTTTCAAGATTATCTCATTCAGATCATAAACTGCAGGGTCAGAAACTTCAGTGTATGCACTTGAAGGTACATATTCAAATATTTGTATTGCTGCACAAAGCTTGGCACTAGCTATTGCTTTTCTATCTGTGGTTGAATTCCAGAAATGCCTCTTCCTAAAAATAGATCTCTTAATGCTGAAGTGCTCTTCCAGGGCCAGATAGGAGCACTTAAACACTTGTATACGGGATGTGGATAAGCACTGCACTCCATCATTCACGTGTTCACAGATTATCTCAGTCTCAATTGGTATCCAGGGATGGTCAGTGGTTTCTTCATCCGCTGGATGAACTTTGTTCAGTACATTAGGAACAGTTTGTGCAACACAATACTTTTTTGACTAGCTATGCTAATTACAAGGGAAAAAGGCTAGTCACATATGATTGTTTGTGCCACCGGTCAGAGCCCTCTGAAGCCAGCAGAGTCAGATTGTGCTGACTTTGCAACACTGATTTCTTACTGACATCAGTAAGGAACAACCTGAAAGACTGTATGGTCATGTGAGAGCTTGTCTTGGGGATGACCTTGCCACCTCTGAAACTGCTGCAAGAGGGTTTGTTGACTCAACTGAATATTTGCTTAAAAGGCTTTAAAAATGCCTCACCGTTGTGCATTCAGCTGGAGTGAAATCTGCTGCCTGAAGCCACTCATGGAACCAGACACACTTGCCTGTGGTGTGCATTTACATTTAAATGAAATTGCACAGACCCCCCTGAGAAAGCATTGTGTGATGCTCCCAAGTGTGCTTCTTCCCCAGGAATAGCTCCGTGGAGGCAGCTGGGAGCTGACGGGGCTGTTCCTCCCCCAGGCGCAGTACTACGGAGTGGTGAATGTCGGCACGCCCCCACAGAGGTTCACCGTCGTGTTTGACACCGGCTCCTCCAATTTTTGGGTCCCTTCTGCTTATTGCATCAGCGAGGCGTGCAGTAAGAAACATTATTCTCCCTCGTGCTCCTCATGTCTTGGATACTTTGACCACTTCTCTTTTCCCAAGGAGCTTGCCTGCAGCAGAGGTTTGGAAGGGAAGGATTTGGAGCATCCCTTAGGGCTGGTCTCCTCTCCCCAGTTTTCTCCTCTGCCTCTGCCCCTCATGTCATCCTGCAGCCACGACAGGTGCCAGCTGCAGCTGCCAGCTGTCCTTCCAGACCACAAGGTGCCTGATGTAACAGGCATGAAAATAGACCTGGGAGAGCTGCCAGAACTGGTGGAAATGCCTATTTTTGTTTTAATTTGTCTTTAAAATGCAAAATAACCTCTCAGGTACAAAAAAACTGGTGTGCCCTGCAGGGGAACTGAGGTGCCTGCAGTATTTCTATAGATACTTTTCTCATAAGAGAAGCAAAAATCTCATCTGGTTCTGCACTGGGGAGCAGGTGCATTGCTGGGACCTTCCCTCAGTGCAAAGATATAATTTGTTTCATGTAGGGGTGCACCAGAAATTTAAGTCCTTCAAGTCGGATTCATATGAGCACGGAGGGGAAGCCTTCTCCTTGCAGTACGGCTCGGGACAGCTTCTGGGCATTGCTGGCAAAGACACGCTGCAGGTGAGCATCCACCTAAAATGGGTGTCAGCCTCCAGGTCAACTGTTTTCAGGCAGCTCAGATACTGGCCTTGCTCTGGAAAACTTTGACTAGTTTAGGCAAGGGTAGGGTGAGGTCCCACCTAGCCATGTACTGAGGGTGTAGGTGCTGCTCCAGCTTTGGGCTATCAAGACAAATCCCTAAGATTTTATTTTCATTTCTACTTGTCTTCTTGGGTCTTTGTCTGTCTGGGTTAATGAACAAACAGCCTCAAAAGTAAGGCATTCTAAGGAATTGGTGCAGCCTACCCGCCAAATGGGCACCTGTTATATTGATGCAAGTCACACAAGGATATCCAGGTTTTATAAACTGAATGAATCCATTTATATGGATCTGAAATGTGGCTAATTTCTTGTAATTGATGGTGTCATTACTTTCAAAGTTCTTATTTATTTATTTATTTATTTTCTTTTGAACCAAACAGATAAGTAACATCTCCATCAAGGGACAGGACTTTGGCGAGTCAGTGTTTGAGCCAGGAACAACTTTTGTCCTTGCCCATTTTGATGGCGTGCTGGGCTTAGGCTACCCCTCCTTAGCAGTGGGCAATGCTCTGCCTGTGTTTGACAGCATCATGAACCAGCGCTTGGTAGAGGAACCAGTCTTCTCTTTCTATCTGAAAAGGTCAGTCTTTAAAATGGCACTGCCAAAAAAGAAGTAAATTTATTTTAATTGTTGATAGAAACAACTGTGCCTCTGTATAAAGCTTCAACTCCAGAAAGTAAATTCCCCCATTTTTTTGGTTCTTGATGTTGGGGTTTTTTTCCCAATTTGACACTGAAAAATATAGCATAAAAAGAAAAACTGTTATGGGGATGACCATGACTTTTTGGATAGATTTATTCTTGTTGAGCTGGTCTCAAAGAAAAGAAAAACTCCCAGCTCAGACTCACCATGTCTATTGCCAGAGGTTTCCTTCTGGCCCATGAAGATGAACAGCAATGCTGTCCTACACCCAAGTAGTCACATTCCAGAAAAAAGTTGTTCCCTACTCTGGACCTAGCCACAACTCTGCCAATTTCTCTAGTGTTTATTTTGAGGTGAGAGTAGCAACTGTCTCAACCTGCTCCTGATACCTACCTTGGCAGCCTACTCAGACGTCTTCTCAGTCTTCTCAGATGTTGTTTGGGACATATGCACTGATAATTTAGGAATAATCCCTTTCAGCCATCCATATCTGAATTTAGAAAGGAATGTGATTTGTCTTTTGCTTTTTAAGAGCAATCTCATGCATGCTGGCACACTCCCATGTCTGTGTTACCTTGTCTTCTGCTTTCAGAGGAGATGACACTGAGAATGGTGGTGAGCTGATTCTGGGGGGGATAGACCATTCTCTCTACAAAGGTTCAATCCACTGGGTCCCAGTCACTGAGAAAAGCTACTGGCAAATACATGTGAACAAGTATGTATATGTGTATGTATGTATGTATGTATGAAAAACCTGGTGAAATCTGCCTCCCCATGTAAAACCTGCAGAGATAGAAACACCTAGTGATGCAGATGCAGAGGACTCAGCTGCAGGGTTTTACCCTTGTGCCTCTCGAAGAGGGGGTACAATAGGATGAGATTGGGGTTTGTTAGCTCTCTAAATCTGCTGTGACATGGGTGGCTGGTTTCTGAGAGAACATATTAGTATATTTCAACTGTTAAGAGGTTAAGGCACCCACAAACTGAATCCAGCTCTGGGTCCTGCTCTCATCTTTCCTGCTAACTTTGGTCCAAGCAGTCAGTGTTCCTTTGTTCTTCCTCTAGCATGCTGCCTAAATTGATGAGAATACATGTCTGTGGGTGAGGACAAATTCGTCGGCAGGCAGCAAATGATTAGTGATTAGGAGTCCCAAGAGAGAAAAGTGGATCCACAGACATTCTTATCTTTAGCAAAGCTTGGCAGCTAGTTTTAATCGTTAAGGTTGGAAAAGACCTCAAAGATTATCAAGTCCAACTGTCAACCCAGCACCATCACCATGTGCAACACTAAACCATGTCCTCAAGTGCCATATCCACATGTCTTTTGAACACTTTCAGGAATGGTGACTCTACCACTTCACTGAGCAGCCTGTTTCAATGCTTTACAACCCTTTCTGTGAAGTTTTTCCTAATATCCAATCTAAACCTACCTTGGTGCAACTTCAGGCCATTTCCTCTTGCCCTGTCACTTTTACCTTGGAGTAACTTCAGTCTGTACTCTGGTACTTTAGCTAGCAATAACATGATGTTTCAGTCACAGTGCATATGCCATTTGCTTAAAGATGCTTTGTTTTTCATTTGCAGTATAAAGATCCAGGGCCGGGTGGCATTTTGCTCCCATGGCTGTGAAGCCATCGTTGACTCAGGCACTTCTCTTATCACTGGACCCTCTTCACAAATCAGGCGATTACAGGAGTATATCGGGGCAAGTCCATCAAATACTGGAGAGGTAAAAACTGTACAGACAGAAAACAGCCAGATGGGAAGGGAAACTGGTATTTGGTGCAAAGAGCTTATAGGGTGAGAAAATAATCAAAATAATTGGTTAGAAAGGTCTCAACAAAAGCCTTGTTTCCAGAATAGCACTGAACTCAGAGCCAATCTGTTTTTGACCTATCTGCATTACTGCCCCAGGCCTCCTCCCAAACAGTCACCTCTTCTACCATACTCAGAACTGGTATGTAAGGAAATAGGGAGTACATTTGTTTGAGGAATTGATCTGTACTCTGCATGAGAGATAATTTTCTTTTGGAAGATCAGAAGATTTTCAATGTCTCCAGTTATAGCTGTTGGCTCTCCCAAGACAGGAGGGGGTTGGTGCTGATGGCCAGCCACTTCAGCATCAGATGGAAAGGGAATGGTATTTTAACGACAGCCCAACTGTGGCTTCACTGGCAAGACTTCTCATTGTCACCTTGCCATGGAGCAGGTGGTGTCGTGCAGGGCTCCTGGGAGGAGTGCGTGTCACTGTCACTCACAACAGTGGCTCCTGGCAGATGAGTCACAGGGTGCAGGACAAGACTTCCTGTCTCTTATTCTTCCTCCTGAACCTTATTCCTCTTACCCCTTGCTGTCTTCCTCTTTACCTACTGCTCTCTCCTGCATCCCCCTTGTTGACTCTCCCCACCACTCTTTCCTATCCCTGCCTCCGGGGAAAGGGCAACTTACTTCTACTGTGCCTTATTGCTGGCCCTTGGCTGACTCCCATAGATCGCTAACACGTTGCCACAGCGCCAGTGCCCCAAGTAAAGCTGCCCCATATGGGTTCTGTTAACTTTGCATTTGTCTTTATCCTGACCCAAAAATGCTCTCGGAAGAAAATGAAGAGTATTACAGTTGCCCAGTGCACTGGGCAAAGAGCAAAGATGAAAGTGGACTCTTAATCCACCTCGCTTTTTAATAGGAGGACTCCAGTGACATATGTGTGATTCCTGAAGCTCCTGATTCTTTCTCAATTAAACCTTTAATTTTGATTTTGTTCAAATTTTCAGACATATGCCAAAGAGTATGCTTTGATAGCAAGTTGTTTTTATATTGGTACACACATAATGAATATAGATAAAATATGTATTTCCAATGTACTTATACTAGCATAATATAAACAAGGAACAGGTCATTGCAGTATAAGTTTATATACTCCAGTGCTGGCATAAGAACACAGCTGGCATCTCAGATTCTGCAAAAAAAGTATCCTGAAAATAAGACTTTCCATGACTGATCTTTTAGCAATCACAGACAGAGTAAATTGGCTCAAATTTATCCCAGTAAAAATGAGTGTATCCATCAGTGATTTTATGAGAACTTTCATCTCTTTCCTGTAATTTTTTCTGTATGTAAAAGAATTACGCCTTGCTTCTTGTATCCTGCAAACCATTATACTGGCATTTTTTACCCTTGTCCTCTGTATCCCATGGTTTATTTTGTTCTAATGGTATGACACCTGGTAAGTGTACACAAGATTAAGGGTTATGGTTTCATAAAGCAGATTGAAAAACAGCAAAGAGCAGATTTTTCCTTCAAGGAAGCCTCTAAAACAATGACTTTAAACACTACAGCTTATAACAATGATCCCTTTGAGACTTGGAGCATTCTGCAGGACCATTTAACACACCAGTTGTTTCATGAAATAACTAGAAAGGCCAGGAAATTATCTTCTGTGTTACTGTAAGTGAATGTATTATTTATGGAAATTAGTCTTTCTGCTCTTTAAATTCCACTCTAAGGCAGAGTATAAGTATAAAGTTCTCTATTCCTCCCTAGCTTATTTTTTCCCTAAAATGATGGTGTTACAGGAGGACATGTGGTGAGCTGCAGCCATAGGGTGCTTCCCGCGTGGCTGGAGGCAGCTCCCTCCGTCCGGCCAAGGCCAGAGTGTTGGTGGACTTTTGCTCAGCAGACCTTGCTAATGTAGACTTGCTGGGGATCACACACTCAGTTTTCTTTCTGAGTTGTACAGGCAGGACATCAGAGTCCCCCTTCACTTCCTTCCCTTTGGGATTGCAAGGATTTTCATCAGCCCTGGGTCCCTAGGGGCTTTGGTGCAGTGGTTTGGACTGCTAGGCTGGATTGACCAAGTACAGGAACTGGAAAGCCGGAGGGCAGTCTTGGGCTATAAGTCAGTCTGATGCTGTTTCTCCGTAGTAAATTCACCATTACCTGCTGCAAAACTCTTGAATTCGAAGGGCAATAATTAAAAAAAGACAAACTGATCTCATCTCAATCAGTGCATCGCATACAGTTTCTTGTAGACTGCAGAAGATTGTCAAGCCTGCCTCACATAAGCTTCACGATCGGACACCATGAGTACAAGCTGACAGCAGAACAATACATCCTAAAGGTGTGTATCTGCAGCCTCCTGCTCCCTATTCCTTGCTTCCCGAGCTGGGGCTGGAGCAGGCTGCTGCAAGGACACATGCTTTCCCTTTCAGGAGTCTATTGACGACCAAACCTTCTGCATGAGTGGCTTTCAGTCTCTCGACATCCCCACTCGCACTGGCCCACTATGGATTTTAGGAGATGTCTTCATGTCTGCATTTTACTGCATTTTTGACCGTGGGAATGACAGAGTGGGATTTGCAAAAGCTGTTCACAGGAATGATTACTACTGAGTCATAATAGCATCTATTCTGTCTTAACTAAAATGTTAATGTAATGATCTTCAATACTGTGTGAAGTAGGGCTTTTACTGAAACTTTGGACCTAAATGCATGCTGTGTTTGCCCCCCTCCAGGTTTTAGGGACTTTGCAGTGATCTTTGTCCCAAATGATATAGTTTGGTTCAATATCTATATGTTTATAACCAAGAAACAATATTTCCTGAGTAACTGATGGACAGCGCAGCTCTCAGGATAAAGCAGAAAAACTCAGCACTCAGATTTGCAAAAGATCAGGAAGAAAAAAATGCTGAACAGTGCCAGTCTGACAAAACAGCAGTTACGAGTGGGGGAAACTACTCCCAGTTCTGCCTGGTCTGGCTATCCTTTTTTTCTTCTTGTTTGCTAGTTTCCACCTCATTTCCTTCAGCTTTCTTTTTCCTCATCATTTTCCATGGTTTGGATTCTACTTAACTTTGTTTCCTTAGTACCAAGGAAATTCTCTTTGAATTATCTTGCTCCAACCAGCTTATATAAAGGGAAATTTGACTGTTGCCTGTGTGACCACTAATTTTCACTACTGTTCCTTGCACACAATTTCCTGCTCCTTACATCATCACTCAAACCTGCTTTTTCCCTTAAGTTCATTATTGATGGATATTTTTCTATTCTTCTTTTGGGTCTCAGCATTTAATGTCCATGCCTTAGGTCAGATGCTGCTTTTAGCATCTGACATCTCTGCCCCTTGGTTGTGGGAGCAGCTGGAGCTGCATCTATTCACACTACAAAACCCAGATAGCAGCCAATGCAAAGGCATAGCACAGTTCCCTTCCTCCACCACAGATGTGCACCAGCACTAGACATCTACTGCCTCTTGCACAGCCACCTCTTGTCAGCCTTGGCAGCTGTTTCAGATGAAACAGCCACAGGCAGTTGCACTGATTTGGCAAAAGAAGATTCACCAAAATGATACCCATTGGAGCATTTGTTGGGATTGCTAAAACTGATACTGCACCACTACACATGAATAAAACTTAAACAAGCAAAATCTGCTTTGGTCCTAGTGCTGTTACAGCTACATTTTATATTTTTTTTCAGTGGTTCCAGTGCTGGAGAGGAAGGGGAGGAGAGGGTGTAACAGCAATTGAAAATTCATATTGCTCTGTGTTCTGGAGTGGAAAGATGTGATATGTTGGCATATGTCTTCCTAAAACCAAAAAATGTCCGCAGCCCCAGCCCTGTACACTGGGCACCTCCCCAGTAGGGCAGAGCCGTGGGGAGCTGGAGACTGGCCCCATGGTGGCATTGCTGGGGCAGGGGTCTGTGGCCCCCAGGGCTTTGCTGCTGCCATCTGCCTGGATGTGCTTAGCACAGACTAAAGTCAACACCCATTGCTGGCCTTGGCAGCATTATGATCACAGCCCCTTAGATTTTGAGGCTTCAGTTGTAACACAATAAGTATTACTAAAGCAAGACAGTTTGCCTGTAGATGTCTCTGACATACTGATCTTGCCTTCCAGTATGAAATACTCTCCTGTGCCTGTTTTCATGACTCTCTATTTGCAGCCACATTGTGTTACACATTTGGCATCCAGGCTATTAACCTCCAGCAAAGAAGACTTTGCTGCCAGCTGTCTCTTTCTGCAGACAAGACTGAGCTGTGTGAAGTTATCATGTATTTTAGGCCAATCTTGCCTTGATTCCCCTTTGTCCTTATCACTGTTTAAGAATGGATAACTTATATGAGCTAACTTATTTATTTAGAAAATGTCATTTGTTTGGTCATAAACCAAGACAAACAAACATCTATAAAGCTCTATCCCTCATTTACAGTAGCAGGGTATTTTTGTTTTCTCTACTATGCGGCAGACTCAACACTCTGATACATTTCCATTATTTCTAAAATACTTATATATTCCTCAAACATGAGCTTGCAGTCAGAAATCTGTTATTTATGGCAAAGGTTTTAAGGTTGTTGGGACATGTCTCTGCAACCAATCAGTCCCAGCACTGACGTCTTGGCTCTATGAATTTCAGTGTGGAGTGTGAACACAACCTAGAAATAGGTGGAAAATCAGGCATCATGCAGAGGGACTGGCCCTCTCTTTGTTCTGATATATCTGATCCTGCTCGAGATTAGCACCATTTGATAGGAGCAAGCTGCTGCTCTGACCTAACCTGGCCCTATTCTCTCCTTTTCTAGCTTTGCCAACTTTTGTAATCTGTGTGATTGTTCCTGGTAGACATCAAGTTGACTTGCATGGTAGGTCAAACCTTTGTCAGAAATGCTTCTTGAGAGTTCAGTACAATCAAGATGATGGTATTTCTCAAAGTGCCTTTATTCATGCAGTAATTCAACATTGCTTATACCTGTGAATGTGAACTGTAGATTGTTGGGTCTGCTAAAAGAATCCATTTACCATGCTAAGGCAAATAGTTTACCAAAAAAAGAGAGCACATAATCCCAAAAGATAATGTAGTACAAATCAGAGTCCACAGATGTTTGCAAAAGTGAGATAACAGACTAAATGAGAAGAAATTTTTCTGGTAACTCATCCTGGCATTAGCTTCTTTACAAGCAATGAGCACAATATTATAGCTAACTTGGAGCTGGTCCACTGTGTGAAATGCTAGTTGCTTATTGCAGATTGTGCTGTGTGACTTCAGAGCTGTCATTCCTAATTTAACACACGTCTACATGTCTAGTAGTCGCATCTGTAGGTCTGAAGCTTTTGTCTGTCTAATGGCTGCTGTGGGGCTACTCTGAGCCTCCATCAAAGAATGAAAACAGGGGGTGCTGGCAGAGTGAGTGGGAGAGGCAGTAAAACCATTGCTGATGTATAATGAAATGTATAATGTCCTGGTTGAAAGCAGCAGTGTGCATCCTAGGCAGTGACCAGGCTGAGAAGATGATGGGAGATGAGCAGAGCTGGATGATGAGAAGCTGGGAAGGCTCTTTCATGCTTAGCAGTGCTGGGATGAAACATGCAGATATCTGGGTTGAGGAGGAAGAGCACTTTCCTCCAACACCTTAAAACCTGGTGGAAGCTGTGTGAAGAATTAGTGAGGAGGTGTGATGGGACTGGACTCTCAGTGCAGATTCGTTGTGGACACTTGACAGTCATCTCTGATTTTTGGTTTAAATTCCCTTACAGTGGGAAGCACTGTTCCTCAACCTTATGTACTGTAAGGAGAAAGCTTGATAATGGGCCAGACTTTCTTCGCAGCTGCTGAAAAGCCTTCCTATACATGCACAGCCAAACTGTGTATGGCCAAACTTCCCAGAAACTTGTATTGCTTTCCTGACCTGAACAAAGTGCTACAGAGGAGAGCAGCAGTTACTTTGTTTCTAGCTGTGCTGCTGGAGCTGTCTGGGTATCCTTAAAATGTATTGTTTATACTTCAAATTTACCATTTGTTGAAGTCAACCTCATTGGTAAATGAAGTTCCTTGACAGTTGCAGATGTAATTAAACTGAGAAAATACTGAATAGAAAAGTATGGCTTCAGCTACAAGAAGAAACAGGGAATCAGGAGGAAAGAGGCAATGCTTCCAGAGCTGAGTATTGCCTAGAAGGGCCGTTCAGAAAATTGGACTGCTAGGCTAAGATGCTGTTTATTTCAACATAATTTCACTTTACAGAGTTCCTCATTTTGTTGGCCAAATCTGAACATAGTAACTTGATTTGCCTGAGGACTTGTGTAGTGGCAAGGGTGAGGTTGCACCAGAACGCCTCACTCCAAAGTGTGATTAAACTGCACTAAGCTACTGTCAGACACCAGTGTCACCTCATCTCATGGTGTGAAGAAGTGCCTCCAAAGGTGCCTGGGAAAACTGTGCTTGGCTTTTCTGCATACCTAGAATTCACATAATATGAGTTTAAACAGCTCTTCCTTGGGCCAAGTGTCCTCTGCTTCCTAAACTGATCAGGATACATGTGCTTTTTCAAGTGTCTTTGAAGGATTTGAAAGGGTGGCTCTGCTCATACTCTGCCTAATGCACACTAGCAGGATCCAATTCCCAGACTGAAATAATGCTGGAAGAAGTAGAAGTGGGAGGTTGAGAACGGAACGCTGGCTTGCTGCAGAAGGGTAGTCGATTTTTGTTCAAAGACTACCCAGATGAGATAGCAGAGTCCTGCTCTATGTGATAGCCTGCTGGAAGGGCTCCTCACCTAAGCTGTGATTCAGAGAAGCAGGAGTTCCTTCCCAGCTTCAGGGAGTCCTAAGGACTCACCGAAGCCACTGAGGCTACAGTTACCCTGGCAGACGTCCTGGTTTATTGTCTGAAGTGCAACCTTCTGGGCAAGAGAGCTGGGTGGACTTGCTGTCTGTACAGTCCATACTGCTTTTGCTGGCTGTTGCAGACCCATAATTTTCTGTGTCTCCCCTTCTCTCTGTTCTTTCCATCCCTTGAGCTATCTGGTGTCCCCCTTTTCCAGAGAGACCATCTACTTAGATACTTACTCATGGGAGAATGCTGGTGACATGCTCTGGACTGTGTTTTTATAAATGTGGATAAAGAGCTAAAAGCAAGGAGGTGCTGCTGCTTTCCTAGCCTGCTTTGAGACATGTTGCAGGAGTGACAGCTGAAAGGCCAGGTCACTACCAGGAGGTTTAGGGAGGTGGCTTGGCCACCCCTGGAGCAGCAGGAGCCACCTAATGCTGGCGCAGATTTGGATTAATGGAGAATGTGTGTGGTGTGTCTGGAAGCATGGGAAGGGGGCAGGAGAGGGAAGTGGAAAGCAATTTTGCTACTAGTCCTGGGCCATTTTGTTGTCTGCCTGGGATGATTGCAACCTGTGCACTTCCAGCTGAAGATCTCCACAAGACTGGAGCTCTAAGCTCAGTTGCCCCTGCAGCTCCACCACCTCTTGAGAGAGTGCCACAGCCCTGTCATCATGAGAGAGGCCACCTGGGAGCCTCATTTTACAATAACCAGCCACTGGGTATGCCACATACGTGCTCCAGGGAGCAAAGACCAAGACTGAGACTTCCCATGACCTATTTTACCTCTTCCATTTTTCTTAATGAACTTAAGCATTTAATCCTTTTATTTTTCCAGTGGCATAGCTTCAGCAAGAGCGGGGCAGGCTATTGTCTTACACAAATGAGGA
This sequence comes from Manacus vitellinus, assembly GCF_001715985.3. Lineage (NCBI taxonomy): Eukaryota > Metazoa > Chordata > Aves > Passeriformes > Pipridae > Manacus > Manacus vitellinus. The sequence continues at coordinate 32,071,463 of NW_021940682.1, read as the reverse complement.
GCCTGATTTTTCAAGTGTTCCTCCAGGCAGTAAGAGATGGTGGGCTGAATCTCTCCAAGCTGAGGAGGGAATTGAGCCCACACCTCGCCTTTGAGCCACTCAAATAGAAAACAAAAGTCTTCATGGGTCTTACAAGGATGTCATGGACTTGAACCTGATGGAGTGGACAAAAGCAGCAGTGTTCAGTGTGGATCCAAAGTGGACAGAACCATCTCCACTCTTCTGATAACCTTAGTGTTTCCTCTAGTTGAGCCTACACAGCTTGCTGTTCTGTGCACTGATGGTTTGCATCCACCCCTGGGGCTCCCAGTTCTCCTGGTAAATGTTTTCCCCACAAGGTCACGGGTTTCAAGCTAACGACCAAGTGGCTTAAAGTATGTCACCACAATGCCTCTTATTTAGGTCTCAAATCCTCTGTTGGATCTTGCTCAGGACTTGTTTGAGCATCAAGTCTGCCCTTCTGCACTTTCAGCAAATCTGTATGAGAACTACGTTCAAGAGAAGACAAGAAGTTCAGTCAAACCCAGAGGAAGCACGGTCAAAGTTTTCTTTCACTTTCCTCATTAGAAAATTCTACTATGGCTGTTTCTTTACTGTCCATGTTTTCCCATAAGTGCTGCATCTCAAACATCTCTGGTGCAGCAGCAGAAGTAACATTGTTTCCATCACTGAAGGTATTTTGTTGTGAAGTTGTCCTGGAATCTGCTAAAGGTGGTGCACTGTCAGCTGTACTGGGTGCTGTACTAGGACTGTGGAAGCTTGGTAAACTCCATCGCTGAAGGTTTCTCTCATGATCTGTTATAAGACCAGCAATGTTACTACCATAGGGCTCATGTTTGGGCTCTCCTATCAAACTAGGAAGTGACTGATGCGCCTCTGAGCTTGGGATGTATGTAGTCATTTCCAGAGGGAAAAAAGGTTGGTTCAGAAGAGTCACATTTGCCTTGCCTAGGATCCTTTGGAATTTCTCTTCCGGCATGCTTGCAGAGCGCTCTGTTGGCAGATCTGCTTTGTCCAGCATGTCAAGTGCATTTTCCTCGGCTTCAGAGATGATGACCTCAGGAATTGGCTTGTTTGTCTCAGATGAGGTGTCACTGTCACCAAACTGTGCCTCATTCCTTGAGGTTTCAGTTATGGGTCCTAGATCTCGGCTATTATGAAGTCTGTTACTTCTGTCAACTCCTTCATGTTTCTTCTTGAAGCTCGAGGCAGAGTGCCTCCCTCTTTTGTGCATTTCCTGCAGCTGTCTGATGTGCCCCTTTTCATCTGCTGGGAAAAACACCGAATTCTCACTTGTCTGCCGACTGTAGCGCCGGTGAGTGGGGTATGAAGGACCTTCGTGGACGCTGAGAAATCTCTTGACTCTTCTTAGCACTGAATACTGTCTTCGGTGTTTCTCCTCTTCCCAGGGCCACTCTTCCCCATAGAGGAATTCGGTATCAGCCAGCCTGCCAAATAAAGCCAGGTAGTAGGTGTCACTTATGTATAGGAAGTATTAGGTCTTTATGCACATATATCCTGCTGTCTCAGCAGGAAGACATAGGAACCAAGGCCCTAGTGTGTCTGTAAGAAAGAGCGTGAAAAGGATGAGAGTGCCAGAAAATAGTGCCTGTGCCTTTGAACCAGCCAGATCACACAGAGAGCTCTCAACATCCAGGTGCCTCTTCTCCTGAGGATCAGGCTGGGAGAGCATTCAGCCAAGCATCTGGCACCATTTCATATTTGGGCTGCAGCCCTTTGAGGCAGCTCCACATGGTTACGCTTGTGCTTAGAGTGAGAGAAAGGGGAGAAAGAAGTCCTACTTGATGCTGTAGTTTTTTTCAGGAGAATCCTTTGGTCAAAACTAAACGCAATGAAAAAGCTGCTGCTGGAAGCAGAGTGCAACAATTTCAAAAAATGTTGGAATTACTCAGATGGCCAAATCTCACTTCTGGGGCATGATAATGTGTCTGAATGTCTCACCTGTACCTGGTGCTCTTCTCCTGTACAGCCTTGGTGGTTCATGAGAACAACTGTTGCTGCACCTGCCAGTCAATTCAGTACACATTACTGACTCAGTGTACCCCAGAAGACAAGCCAAACTGTCCTAGTTATCAGTCCTAAGGGCAAGAATGGCAAAGAGGCTTGGGCCTAATATAAGGTAAGGAGCACAGCAAGGCAACACTACCCTGGAGGGACAGAGGAATTTCATCCAGCATTTGTGAAGATCATAGAATAGTTTGTGTTGGAAGGGACTTTTAGAGGCCATCTAATCCAACCTCCCTGCAATGAACAGGGACAACTTCAACTAGATCAGCTTGCTCAGTGCCCCATCCAACCTGACCTTGAATGTTTCCAGGAATGGGACATCTACTACCTCTTTGGGCAACCTGTTCCAGATGTCTACTTGAGGTGAATGAAGAAGGCTTTGGATTTGGGCTCAAGTTTTGTATATTTGCTTTGGACTTGGATGAATCCTTGGAACTTGTTTTTGAAGTCTGCATAAGAACTACTCATTATTTTTAGAGATATAAACAGAGAAACAGTTCAGATGAGAAAATAATAAAAAGTGAACACATCAGAGCTGTTTGCATTTCACAGGGCTAACAGGGATCTATTTTTTATTCACTCCTTCCTTCATATTTTGTGAGAAGTCCTTCTTATTAAAAAGATTGTTTGCAGATTTAATGTTTCTTTTTTGCAACCTTTCCCCCCTAGCAATTGCAGTAAAATAAATTATATTCTATAAGTTTTTCTTCTTTACTTTTTAAATGTTGTTCTTTACTTTACTCTTTGGCATTTTATAGTTTTTCCAGAAGTAAATAATTCTGAAGAGGTTGATTGTAATAAGAGGAACTCATATAAACTCATTGTCCTTTGTAGTAGAATGCATGCAAAATGAAAAAATAAGAGAAGTAAAACTGAGAAACCAGCAATTCTGAGGCCAAATGAAACAAAAAAATTAAGCACCATTTATTTTGATAAAGGCGGGAAATGATGGGAAAATTGTAAACATCTTGAGATAATTTTTAAAGTTAACAAAATGGCTACTGCAAAGTTTTAGAAAAGATTTGCAGATAAGAACATCTACTTGCCTGGTATTTGTTCAGTCATGATAGGATTTACACTTACTGACCTGTCTATATTACAGTGTGTCACAATTATTTAAAGTAACAGCTTCTAAACCAACTGGCCTATCACTAATTGCTCAAATAGATCCCAACAACAGGGGGCAATCCTATATCCTTTGTAACAATGGTTCTTACGTTGATCTCTGCAAATAAATCCTCTTCATCCCTTCACAAAATCTGACCGCTCCAACTTGCATGCCCAGATTATTGGTCAGTGAAAAGTCATACAACATTTAAGACGATTTTTTGTTGATCTTCACAAAAATCTGGACTGCTTCTAGCTGTCATTTGCTAACTAAATAAGCAAAGGAATAGCTATTTTGCTAATTGGGGGTGTATGAAGCAGCTGTAGTAAAGAAAATATTATTAAGAAAAGTCAGTCACTGTCTTCAGGTGCCATCCAGTGCTCAGAGACTGTCAATAAACTCTCCCTGCAACATGCTCTATTTACTAATTCTACGATTTAGCTACGTGTACACGATTTGTAAGTTCACATGGACCACTGGAGACGTCATCCCACCAACACCAGCCTGTCCACTCCCTCCTAATATCACTTTCCATTTCCATCTCCCCTGCTTGCAGTATCGTCACAGCCTGTGCTGACTATCCGTCAATCAGCGTGGGCTGTAGAGGTGGTGATCTTTCTGATGGCATTAAGGACCTTAGTACCACTCACCCCATTTCAATAGTCGATCCAAGAAATGAAGGAATACAGTAATCAGCAGCTGCTTTTGTGTAGGGAGGCCGAGCAGAGGAATCATTCCAGTAAATATCTTTCTCCATCCTTGGCAAGTTCATGTGCATCTCATCCACCGCCAGAAGTGAGACCTTAGATTTTTTTTTTTTATATAAATTATGTCACTTTCAGCATAGTACAGTATATGAAATAATCTGCTTTATATTCCCTGGGTCAACATTTCTTTCAGAAACCCTTTAACATAAGCTCTGTGTGATGGCCTGGGCATTAGGAAGAGACTCAATATTATAAAATAAACCCCCTATATCCACCTATATTCACAAAAGTGTAAATTTTATTGTAACTTGAGTCTTCTGTACTGCAGAGATATTTATGTCAGATTGCAGTCCTTTCCATACGCGTGATGTAGTTAAATGTGATCCTCCATGTGTTATGAAAAGTTTGTGTCAAGTATTAGCTGTGCTCCTTAAAATGTCTGGAGGTCAAGAATCTTTCTGATAAGCTTCATCCCCATTTTAAGACATTCAGAACCAAATATGTGACCATCCTGTTCTAGGACCTTCTGATATATTTTATACAAGAGGCTGTAAGGCACTCTAGCATGAGTACCCTGAAGTAGTGCTATGCCAGAGAGCATCTTTGGTAGTATGAAGTCCTTTCCCACTCTTGTGCACATCTGCATTGCTTACTTTGGTTAATATGGTGGTTTGCTTGGCCTGCCCTTACTCCCTCTAACTCCTGGGCTCTGCTTTGCTGTCTCAGTGGTCCTCAGCCAAAGTGGAGTCCCACAGCAGCTCACCCAGCCCTGTGCTTGGCTCCATGCAAGGGGAGCAGCAGGTGCCTTCTCGTGTCTCTGAGCTCCTTCATGGCACAACAGCCAGGGCTGTTTGGGAATTGGGGGTATCTGCAATAAATGTGTACTCTGGTCATCACACAACTCCTGCCAATAAAGACACTGGCTTCTGTGGCAACCACAGATGCTGCTGTGGGTGGCAGCATCAAAAGATGAATGGTACTGGTCCTGCTTATTAGTTCAGGGCCCTGCTTGGTCTTTTTAGCATTTTCACTGCCTTTTTTTTTAAAGGAAGGTTCACATGCAATATTTTAATCTCAAGACATTCAGATTAGCAAAATGTGTTCTTATCTGTGTGGGAACAGCTTTTGGATTTTGCAGGATTGACCTACATTACATGTTTTTCCAGGCATAAAGTGATCTTATAATTTGAGATCACCCATTTGCATGTTTCGTCAGGCATCATAAACACCAAATGCCAAAATCAAGATGAATTATCTTGCTGAAACAAACTCTGGGGATCACAACCTTCAGGGAAAGAATTTGTTTTGCTGACATTTGGTGCCCTAATTTGTACCTCAATTTAAGAAATAGGATTAAATGTAATGATAACCTATCATACAGTAAAGTGGGAAGTAGAAATAACAACAGCAACCTGTAAATTTCTATCGATGCACCAATTAGTTTCAAAATCATCATCATCTTCTCCAAATGGATTAATAAGCTGTTCAGCAACCTGAAAAGAAAATGAGACAGTGAAGAGAGGTTGGAATGCCATGTCAGGACTACTGCTGCAGAGAAAGTAAGATTGGATTTTTCTCTCTCTCCCTACCTGTCACTTGCAATCATAGCTCGATTTCCCGTTTGATGGTTTTGCCAGCCTAGCAAAGGAAGAGCTCGCTTTCCCTATAGATTCATAACTCTCTGCCTTGCTGGTGCTGTCAGTCGTGATTGTTGGTGCTGGCCTACTGGGAATTGAGACATATCTGGCCCATGGTAATTGTCACATAAGACAGTCATTACCTTTTCTTACTGTTGTCTTTGGCTCATTTAAATAAATGGTTTAGCAGCTAGGGGCTCTGTTACTGCACTATTATCTATGGTAGTCTACCAGCCCATTGGGTCAGTATTCCCAAGCCTCGCAGCTGGAGTTTGCTGGATGGAGTAGAGCTTGGCTCTCCAGCTCAGCCCTCAGACCCTGCTTCTTTATCAGGGTTAATCCTAATGGCACCCTTCCACAGCTTTTCAGGAAAAGCAGCCCACAAAAACCTTGACTCAAACAGACTCCATGCATCATGCTAGCCAAATCCAAGAGACAGAATCAGAGTCTGTTCTTTAATTTAGCCTTCTGGCTTGGGTTTCTCTACCTGAAGAGATTGAAACTGCAGGGCAGAAGCCCATCCTGTGGAGGACATAAGCAAACAGTGAGCTCAGGCACCTTGGTGATGAGGCACCTTATTCTGGGAATGAGTCTGGGAAGAGAACCCTCTCTGGCTGTCCTCATCCAGTAGAAAAACAACCAGAGACTGCCTCTTCATCCCCATGATCACCAAAGTACATAGCGGGGAGAAAGCGCATAGCTGCTGAGGGAGGAAAAAAAAGGATGAAACAGGAAAATTAAAAAAAAAAAGGTTTTAGGAAATGCAGTCTGCTTCTCTATTTCTTACTTCCTTGGTACGCTGAGGTTAAATATCCTCTCCTTTCCATGCTTTTCTCCTTCTGTTTATCTTTCTAAGTCCTGCTTTTGAAGCCAATCACATTCTTGATGACCCTTCCAAACCTTCCTAGTGGTCACCAGGACCAGAAGCAGCAATCAATCATTGATTTAATGTGCATATGGGCAAAGAAGCTGCATGATTAAACAGTCCTGCTCATTAACCTCACTATGAACAGCTATGCTCTAAATAACATATAACAGTAAGGTAGTTGCTCCCTAGGTATTTTTCCTACGTGTCTCTAGGTTGTGCCCATGGGTAAGCTGACTCTTCCAGGCCACCAATTCCCAGGCCAGTGCTGGCAGATAACAAAGGACCTACTGAGTACACTAAACCTATGAAAACACATGTAAGGAGGAATGAAGAAAGACGGGGGCACCTCTGCTCATACTCGTTGACTGGGCCTATGTTATTAAGTTCTGGGTATAGCTATGAAAGTGTTGCAACAGGAAGGAGCCAGAACACAGTCTGTGCTGTGGCTCTGGATCAGCTTTGTGTGAAGCAGAGATCACCACTCAAAAAACCTATCACATGAGCTTAAAAAAGTGAGCAGCACAGGGACAGAAGGAACAGCACTGGTGACCTTTTGCTTGGCTGACCTGATCCTGGAATGTGAGACACGGATTTATTTTCCAGAAAGGAATGTAGTGCTGGTCAACTAAACTCTGTATTTGGACAGTCCATCTATGCCTGTAATGAAAATGGAGATTTAGAAGTGTCTCACCTGATGGGAAACTTTGGCCCTGTACTGTGGGTATAACAGGCCAGGCTTGAGGCCAAGGAATGAGCTCAGTTTAGCCATTATTTCTGAGGAATTGCCAAATTACTGGAAGTCAATATCTCAGGGCCCTTTTTGCTGCCTGGCAGCCAAAGGCCAACACACTCAGCAGGAAACCGACTGTAACCAAGACAGAAATATCCTGACTCGGGGCACTGAAGGTTTGGATGAACCTCCGGTCTGAGGGAACACTGCTGATATCAAATTAGCTTTTTAAAACTTCTTCTCCTCCTTTCCATTTCCTTATGCAGAAGATTTTTCAGTTACAATGGCATCTCATACCTGCTGTAGCTGGGAGTTGGCTGCAAGCCCTGAGCCTAACTGGAAGAGGTGCTACTAACATCCTTCGGTGCTGGTGAAGGGGAAACCATTGCCCCTCAAGAGCACCAGAAGGGCAGTCAAGAGGAACAGCTTAGTTATGTGACCCACTAGTAAAACCCTGGAAGACATTGCCTAGAGATAAACCCTCACTTTTCTCCAGGGGAAATTGCTACCCTCAGTGCACTAGCCTCCCTTCCTCTCTCTGCTGCTCCTATCTGGGATGGTTCCTATGCAGCAACCCCCTTTTTCCCCCTGATTTCCTATGACACAGGATTAGAGTAGCTTGCCCTGCAGCCTCCCTCACAACCTGCCAGCTTGGTATGCTGTCTTCCCTACTCTACTGTTTGGAGCTGGCTGGGGGAAGGGTCTCTAAAACTGGCAAATTTTGTGCAATGTGTATTCTAACAGGAAAGTCAGAAGTTTCCTCTGACAGAAAAGTGAGAAGATTCCTCTAAGTTTCCAGCCATGATAAATAAACACAAAAGGAAATATTAATGTGCACAGACCCTTATGTACCAATTTGATTTTTATTTGAAACTTTTTTCCAGTTAGTCTACTGCAGAGGAGAGAATCACCTTGAGATACCTGGTTTAATTACTCAGCTATAGGACTGATTGTGATATGTTAACCTAGCAGTCGTTAATGGGCTGATGGGCAGCAGCCAATTCCTTCTATAAATGTTTTTAATGAATGTTTTTATGTAGTGGAGTTGTAGCCAATATTGGCTGGCATTCTTTCATAGCCCCCTGGAACTGGAGACCTTTAATTGCCTGCATCTGATGAGGTTAACAGCCAATACTAGAGGCTGGCTTTGATTATAAGAAGAAATTATGATTCAGTCCCTTTCAGCCAACACCAGGTCTGGAGCAGTATTTCCCCACTGAACAGTGGAGTGGGAGAAAGGTTTTTTTTTTTATCTTTCATCTGTTGTTTTATAGGCCAGGTCCTGAGACCTGATTTTTTTGGGTAATATTCCCTTGCGGTGTTGTGGCTGCATTGGTGCTACTCAAATGGGCTCTTTCAGGTTCATGACCATTTCTTACCGTACAATCAGGTGGAATTAAAGATGTATTGCGTGATGTGTCTATATGACCACAGAACACTTAGGGCTGAATTCAGCTTTGGTGTAACTCCAGTAATCTCTGGTGATTTTACAGTGTGTCAGAGATCTGACACCTTGACGAGCCCCATAGAGAGGGTTCCCCCATCACCTTTCCAGAAAGCTGGTTTACCTTGAGCCATCCTGCGTAGAAGAAGAACTGTAACAGTGTGAAGATTGGAATGTAAATATCTAAGTCATGGCCCTGATACCCTTGGTCAGTATCCAAAAATTGGCGCCCTATCAGGCAGGCAAAGAAAAAAGTATAGACTGCGAGAGTAACAACCTGCAAAGAACAAAACTTCATTGAAATAATACATTGGAATAATACAATCTTATGCACAAAGCAACACATACTCAAAGGCCTGTGACTGCCTTTTGCCATGTAATTTATGAATCTGTAGGAAGGTATTGCAAATAGAAAGGCCACAGGTATAATTATGGCCAGGAAGAACACCCAGGAAACACAGAAACATTTCAGTGCTTCCCTCCCCTCTTCCAAACTATGCAAGATCTTCAAAACATCTCTGCATTAAATATGACTTACATAGTTAGCAAGGCCTCCACGGTCCCGCAGGAGTGTACCAGTGCTCCACAGCTCAGAGACTCTGGTTGAGACTATGGATGTTTTGTACCAACCTCCCCTTTCTGGAAATCGTGTTTCGAATTTACTAAAGGAAAATAGCTCAGTACCTGGGTATAGACCAGTGGAATTCCAACCCAATCATAACCAAACAAAAGACTACACCAAGACCGGTATTTATTCATCTCCTAAAGGGGAAAAACAAACAAACAAAACCCAACAAACTCCAACAAAATAAAATTGCATGGGGTACCATTATGAATTATAAATATTTTGTGACCGTTCATTTTTGCACATATAAAAAGGACAGGGAGATATGGAAGTCTAGCATATATAAATTGATACCATAACTATATCCAGCACTCCTTTTGAATATTCACTTGGTTTATGGAGTTGGAATGCTTAGTATATTATGTATTTCTTCACAAACTATCTTCTGTTTCTATCTTATCCCCAGCCTAGTGATACATGAAAGAGAATATATTATATCATAAAAAGGATGTTTTACCACTTAATGAAATATTCAGGGAGATTATCTTCCCTGTAACTGATATTAAAATCTTCAAAATGCTACATTATTCTCATTTCTCATATTCTCAGCAACGGAACAAGTATGAACTTACAGTGGTGTTACAATAATATTTTATTCATCAATTTATTGCTTCTTTTAATACCTTCTTAGTCATATAAAAAGAATCCCAGCAGACTGCTGCTGTGTGTGTTTGAGTGTACATTGGTACACAATCAAAAGTGGGATAAATCCAGAGTAAGATAATTTAGATGACACAGGAGATCTGTGCACATTAAATAAAATCAATTATTTAAGTGAAAAGCTACCACATAGCAATTTCAGATTAGTTTTCTGTAGATTTACTTTTTCTACTTACATTCATCAGTGTCTGCAGATCTACACTGTCTCGAATTCTTCCCTCTTTCCGTGCCTTTGATGCCAAATTTCCAAACCACACAAATGGTACCCAGTATTTCAGGTGGGGAGACTTAAGTTCATCAAAAAGTTTTCTTTCATATCTTGTCATAAAACCTGTTTACCAAAAAAAAAGTCAATTTATTCTGTGCTTTCAGTGCTACTGATACTATAAATTTTGAATATGTTTGAATCTGTTCATGTGATATTTGCATAGAACTCTTCTAAACACAATTTATAATTCTAACTAGTAGCCTACTCCTTTTTTTTTAGCTTTTTTTTTTTGCCAAGATAGATCTTGCTTGAAACAATGTATTTTTGCATTAACTACCTATGCAAAATTCTTCGTTACCAATATAGGCAACAATTTGCTATTACTGTGTTCTCATATCTGACTGCTGACATATTGTAGATACATACAATGTTAAGAATTGTACAAATTACTCTCTAGATTCATATTCTGCTTTCAGAAAAATAAGGAACAGGATATATCAGTCAAAAAACTATCACTTTTCAGCAACGACAGCTTTCAGCAGCATCTCAACATATGTTGTAAGGGCAGTTACATGACCTTCTGATTCTGATAATTTTTTGGTAAATTTGCAAAGCAGTGAGCAAGCAACAGAGGATACAAGTGCATTCATGAAACAGAGCTCAAGAGAGTGTACCTTCTGCTAGCGAAATACTTCCCTGCCAGATTGTTTCATGTTTTCTTTGGGCTTATGAAGGCATGCAAAGAGATGGAGGGGGAATCATGAACAGAAATCCCGCTGCTAATGGGACACTGGGCCAGGTGACATGCTGTGGGGCTGCAGGCTGAAGCTGCTCTCTGCCTGGCAATTTGCCTTGCTCGGGTGCTGGGAAGGTATTACATTTCCTGAAGAGTTCCCCTGCCTTGTGAAATCCTTCTTTTCCTTACTGCAAGCAAGTCCATGGTCAGATATCAGGGGAGCCAGGGCTGTGTGTGACAAACCCTGCATCAGAGCCAATTGCTGCCTGGGACTTGGCAAGGGAGCAGCTGGGCTTTGGAGCAACACCTCTACCCCATTGGAGCAGAAAGCTCTGCTCTGTTGTCCTCCTTTCACCTAGCCTTGGACAAAAGCAACTTCAGAAAATTCCCATTTTCCTTTGTCCAAATCCTGGATTTTCTGGGATTGGAGCAATCTTCAGGTTCAGAGGATCTTAATTTTTGCTCAGGTGTGTGTCATCTAACGGGGGGGGGGGAGGGATAAAGCTTCTTTTGCTGTGTTGACATTAGCCCTGAAATGGGACAAAGTTAGTACCATGACAGCCCCAAAATAAGTGGCTCAGCTAGTCAGTTACAAGTTTGAATGCTGAAAATTCAATAAGGGAATTGAGAGTAGACTCCAGCTAGTAAGTGAGAAGATGTCCATGGTTGCTAACATTGCTAAAGATAGATGAGGCAGCAAAAAAATAAATATACAGAAACTTAGTTGTGTCATATAAAAATGTGAATAAGGATAAAGAAGATTTGCTAAACACGGTGACCTTCTTAAACATTCTGTTGTTGAGGAAGATGTCACTGTTGTGCAGTTGCAACAAGTTAACACAGGAGATTTGAAATACTGCAACTACTGAGAAGGAAGGCAAGGACAGGACAGAATATTCTGTGATAGAGGAAATGTTCAGCAGCAAGACAGTACTCCTGCAGTATCCTGGAATTTGAGAGCAGAATAAGATAAAGCTTTTAAAAGGTCTCTGGGCAGTTTGTAGCCAGTTCTCATAATCAACTGTACAGAAATAATCAGGCAACCAGACAAATTGACCTGCTAGTCATGACTTGTGACTCCTAAAATTCAGTCTTTCAGGCTACCTTCCATTTCTATCTGGCCAGCCTGATCATTACAGGACAGGAAAAGATGTTTCTGTCAGGCTCAAACAGACAGACGGGATAACAGTCTGGAGTAAACACTGGATGCAAGTCACTTGGAGGCTCTGGGAAGTCATTATCTGGAAGGACACAGCCTGAGGGGTGTCACAAAGAATGGCAAAGCTCGTTTCAAAGGATCAGTTCAGCTTTCCACTGAAACTGGGCACCTTTTGTTCAGGAAAGCTCAACAAAGTCTAGTTCTCTTAACGATAAAGTTCAATTTGACATTAGACCTAGTATTCCTATTGCAGAAAATACTGGTGAAGGTGACGGCAATACAGACAACATGCAGCTCTGAACCACTTGCTGTTACTGCAGTGGTAAAGAAACACTTCATATTCCATCAAATACAGGGGAGGATATCAAACCTCAGTTATTAAAATTACATGGCTTCTAAATGTGGTCATACTATTTGTTTTTAGGAGTATTTAAAGAATTAACTGAGAAACTCTCTAAAGAACACTGGATTTGACAGGCAATGGAAGGCTGGAGCAGCTCCAGAAAACCAGAAATATTTGTCAAATATTGTGCCAAGATCTTGAAAAGGATGATCTAAGGAATGACAGGGCACTGAATCCTTGTGGAAGTATGAGAAGATTGACATGGGGTGCAATCAATAAAGAATCAAAGGGCACTAATGTGAACAATGCCAACCAAAGAGATCTTATGGGATAATTATTGATGAGAACACAAACCTGGCTGGAAAAAAAAAAATCACTCACGCTCTTCCTCAAGTGATTAGAAGAGTATTCAGTTTTCCTCACAAAACTGAGCGGTTTGAGATAAGACTGGTTCAGGGTACCTATATCAAATATTCTGAATACTGGCAGTTACAGAAGAAGGAACAATGAGCAAGTAGATAAAAGTTACATTTTCTGCTTCTGTGTTATGTAGGGAAGGGTTAATCTAGATGCTTCCTTCCAGTGGAGGATTTGAGACTGCAGACTTCAGCCATCTTTAGGTATTGGTGCTGTTGAGCTCACACCTCATGTTTCTCTTCAGCATTTCCTATCAGCTGTTTTTGGTGGCTCTCTGACCAGTGGCTCACTCTTTTCTCTGTTTTTTAAGACTTGTGATCTTGAGCATCCAGCTTCCCCCTTGCACCTTGCAGCCAACAGAAGTGCTAGCTCAGGACTGCTGCTAGGCATTTGACACTTATGGTATACGTGCTGCAGCACTCAGCATCACAGTATCATGAATCTGCCTGCATCTACTGCCTACAGTTCCACAGAAAATGTTAGAATATAAAAACGAGTCAGGAGGAAGGTCCAGCACTGAAGTCCATATCCTATAGAGAGAGACCATATCTAGTGAAGCTACTGAGTGCTATTCAAGCCTTTATGCACTACTGAGAGGAAAATGGTGTTTTCATCTAATAAAAAAAAAAGAAGAACCCAAACCCATTACAAAATCCAGTGAATAGATGACTGTGTAAGTTCAGACTGAGAATAAAATTGCCCTCTTCAACAGCAAATTCACTGAATGTCTGTTCACCTAGCATGCACTGTAGACTCCAGTATATCCAGCTGAATTTTAAATCTGGGCTGGTTTTATTCCTAGAAGATATTACAGCTTAGTCAGAAACTGCAACATGATAAAGGATGCTGTTAGTAAGTTTTTGTGTCTTGTGTTATAGATGAGTCAAACTACATTATCGTGATACTGTTCTCAGATTTAAAATCTATGAATTTAAGCAGTTCATTTACCGAAAAGAGAAATGTGTAGCAATAGTTATGCTGTGGCAGTTCGCAGTTTGACAGCAAAATGCAAAATCGTCACAAGTTGTTTCAATGATGACTGTGCTGTAAGTATCACATTCTGCTGCTCACATTCATATTAAATGCCTCCCTCCCATGCAATCTGATATGTAATGCCACAGGGAGCTAGGGAGGGGATGATTGCAGATTATTGTCTAAATCACTGGATGTTAATAGGAGCAAAATATACCCTGAAGTGCTCGATATTGCATCAATAAAAATTCTGCATCACAATATGCATTAAAACGTACAGAAAGAGGACTGAAATCCAGAGCTGACTCCACTACCAATACTTAGATATACAGTTTATAGTGAAATATTTTCCACTGTTAAAAAAACTCAACAACCAAAGCTTGTTTTCCAGTCTACAATTTTCGTCCAACACTGTGACATTCTGTCTCTTTTGGAACAGATTGTCTTTAGCAATAGGGAGGCAGAGCTGGATTAACTGCCTGGAAATTCTGTAATTTTCCAGTGCGTAGTAGAAGCAGGTTGCTGGGGAGAGCGACAGAAGCTCCCTTGATCTCTCACAGGCTCAGGTAAACACTGTTGTTGCAGAGCACAAGGAAAAGAGCTTCAAAATCCAATGAATTCAAAATAAATTATTTTTTTCCCAGTAAGATTGGTGCATCCTGCCTGGACTTTTTTTTTAATATCCAAGGGTTCTCATGCGTATTTGAAATGCGCGTACGTATATATACACTGCATATTTTAATGTGCTGCAACTTTGCTTATTAATCTCTGCCAGAGGAATAAATTTAAGAAATGAAAGACATTCAGTAAAAAATATATGACTTCCCCTATTTGAAACAGATCCCCACATGTTTGCACTGGTGTTCTACCTCTGACTATGCCAGTCAGAAGGCACAGTGTCACACCTTGCCTTTAAATAGTCAGTGGTCAGTCCTTCATAGACAAGTGAAGTGTTACATGACTGAACTCCCTTCTCCATCATCACACTCACTGTGTTATCAAAACACAGAAAATGAAGACATGCTTATACTTAGGACACTTATTGCTGAAAAACTGAGGTAAGGTTTTAAATTTAAAGAAAAAACCCTTGGGGCTGAGGGTTTTTTTAAGTAAATTACAACACTTAAAATGTGCAATCTCCTTAAAATGCAGTCTACTTAAAATAAATTGAGATAAAGCTGTACTTGTGAAGTGCTTACATGAGAAAAAGTTGTATCCTAGACATTGAGGTACAGTTACCACTCCTACTGCATCATACTATATTGCAGCTTTGTTATTTTTCATGCTTTAGAGAACGTTATACCTGTTCCATATGCCTGAGTATTTGGGGCAGACCTATTGCCTCCACTGTGTCTGAAAAAAGATTCACATAAGAGTCTTAGACTCATTTGATTTCTATAGTGTTGCTAAATGAAGACTTTAGGAGTATTAAAGATGCATGCTTAAGGTCCTGTCATTTAAATCACTAACAAAAAGGTGACTGCTTTGACATGGGTTAGTATGGGGCACACATGAGGCCACAGAGGAAAATAAAAATGTCTGACTCCTTCCCTCCCTTAGCCCTCCCTCCCCCCCCCCGAGGAAAAGGAAAGCAATTTTGTGAGCAGGACTGATACCTGCTCCTACCACATGGTCCATGGTGGGGAACCTCTTGTACACGGCTGTGCTCACAGAGCGAAAGATCAGCAGAGACGTTAAATTCACATAACGCATGAGAGTCCTCCTTAACAAGCGCCCATATTCATCTCTGCCCTGGACACAGCTAGAGATGAGGAACATCAGACGATCTGGCCATGGCAAGTTCACAAACTGGTTCCACCAGCGATTCACCACCAAAGTAACGTAGAAACCTGGGGGTTAGAAGAAAAAAAAAAGTCCAGTGCCTATCAGGATTTCTGCTTCGGTTACTTTGATTTAGTTTGCAGTGTATTATTCATAACACTAAGCTGCTACATTTCCCAGAATAAACGCAGTAAGTCATGTCAAAGCCCAGAATGCAATCAGTGCTAATTATTTAATAGACACTGCAACTTAATGGCACATTCCAGCTGAGTATCTCAGACCTATGAACCTCCAAATTTCCTCTTCCGTAGTGAAACTTAAGTGGATTTAGTGCCTTGAAAGATCAGGCATAACTTATCAGTGTTATTTGGCAATATATATACATATATATATATACACACGTATATGGAAACTTTTTTTGTTGGTATGTTAAGAACGTAAGCATAAGTGTTGATGTGACAAAAGCAACTTGAATTTAAGGAGACCTGTTGGAAGCTGATGATTTATTGTGAGCCTCTAACATCCCACATGCCCCTCAGCTCTGAAATGCTTCCATGCATGGACATTCACAAAATGCATGAACAGAGACAGTATTGGAGAATAATTTCACATGTAACCGGTACTTACCAAGCACAAAAGTTACCGGGATTTGTTCAGCATATTTGTCACAGTAAATTGATAATTTTTCAAAGAACCGTTTTTGGCTACCTGTAAGAAAAAATCTGCAGCAAAAATAAAATGTATTTGTCCTTGCATAATATTCTGGCACTAGCTACAAAGTGCAAATATGTATAAATAATTAGGTATGTGCAAGGGGGAGCAACCTTGGCTAATGTCTTCAAGTGAATTCTTAAAGGTAACATGCTGAACACTTTTGGCATGTATTAAAGAAGCTGGAGGAGAAGACAGTATTATTCCCTGCTCTTTGCAGTTTTCTTATTACTAAGTTGATTGGCACTACTAATTAGAATCAACATTCCTGGGGAGAATCAGTTTGCTGTCTCATACTGACCAAAGATGATAGTAAGCTGTAAGTCTGCAAGTAGAGTTTGCTCTCATTTTTCAGAGGGGTACTTAATGATAATACTCAGGTCTGCTTGAATTGCAAAAGTTTACCAATCTCTAATTGCTCCTATTTGAAAATGTCATGTTGTTGCAGCAGTTTTTTACTCTGACTCCTTTGAAATTTTTCTTTTCCATAAGATTAAAAATACAACAACTGTATTTATTTTGCAGTGAGGAAAATATTCACCAAATTATAGCAAACTGAGTGGACCATGTCAACTGCTGCCCATGGGAAAAGATATGTACAAAATACAAGCTTAAATATAAACTTATTTTAAAATTTTATAGATGAATATTATTACAGTTATTCTTTGATTTCATAGAAAAGAAACATATAACAAATATTTGATGTGATTTGTTTACAATTGTGCAATAAAAGCTGGAGCACATATAGAAAGCTTCCCATGGTGTATTTACCATGGTCTTCAATTGCCTGACATTTCAGTATAACTAGATTAATTTAAATGAATGTGAGACTCTGTTGTTTCCTTACATATTAATACTGTAATTTTCTTTCTGAGTTTACAGGTATAGATTCCTGAACATTTTGGAAAATTACTGATTAATGACAAACTGAAGCTCATTTTCTCCTTGCTTCACATAAAAAGTAGACAGGTATAATTACGGATCGTGGTAAGAACTGAATCATGATTTTGATACTTCTGTGTAGTGTACTTCATCAATTAAAAGTTTCACTGTACTAATTGATGCATTCCATCTGTCATATAGCTGTTTAATTCACACCTTGGTGGAAGAAGCAACTCTTCTAACTGATCCTCCCAAGTGCTGGATGACACACAGATAATAACCATATCTGGTTTCCATGCAGTTTTCCTTGGTTCTCTGCAAGCCTAAAAATAAGGTTTGCATGCCTTTCTAGCTTTAAGCAAAACTTTTCTTTTCCTGGCTATATAACCTGACTCTCAACTTATTACCTCTTGGGGTTGTTAAAGAAATTACTACTGACTAGCTGAAGAGTTCTGCAAGGAGAATAACTGATCATCTAAAGCAGGGAGGTACACTCACCTCCTCCAGCTCAATATCAGAACAACAAAGGCTGTATAACCCAGGCTAGCTATGAGTGTTTATTTAGCGTAACTTCAGTAGGATAGTTGCTCAGTGCTGGGCTGAAAATACAATCAACTGAATATGATAGAATTTACACTCTACATACTTTATCTGGAACAGTAAACTAAACATGGAAATGAAAGCACATTAGAAAAAGTCCAAGGAAAAGATAATAATTATGTAGTAACCTCCCCCCATCACTCATCAGCCTAACACTAGGAAGTGTGAAACTGCAGTATAACATTTAATGAGATGTGAATTGGAAAGAGTGTACCTGTATAATACACTTATCGCTGTGTAAAGAGTAGCAAAAACAATAAATTCTCTGTACAGCAATTTGTAGATGCTGCCTTTCCACCTTAGGAGTAATCTGTGAAATCCAAAGAAAGTGGCATTTGCTACTTTGCTGGAATAAGTGACTGTCATCGTCTTGGCAGGCTGTGCCTAGAAACAGTAGAAGAGAAGCAGGAAACCAACAACATTTTAGACAGCATATCCTAGCCTGAATGCACCCTTGTATAGATAGATACATAGACATACATGCACATATAAATATATAAAAGTATGTGTACATAAATACATGGCGTGTGTATTCATATATATATATATAAAGAGAGAGAGAAATAAAAATCTTGTAGTTACAAGCCCTATTGAGTCTGTCCCTGCAGATTGACTGATGCAAGGCTGTATTTGAGCTTTACCTCAAAGACCACCCAAACTCAATAGTTAGCACTGAATGTGGCCACTTTCCTGGGTGGCAACGGCAGAGACATGTTACACCTCTGAAGTCTCTGGTTACTCTCGGTTTCTCCAGTCTGCTACGAGTAAAGTATAGCAAGGAAATTTGCTTGAAATTTTTTTCAAAACTTCTCAGTTTCTTGGTAAGAGAAATAAAGCTAAATTACACAAATGCACCTTCCTCCCCAGCCAGTATTTTTAGCTGGCTTGGTAATTATAATAATCTAAAAAACAAATGAGATTTGGAGACTGCCTCTTTCATTACCAGTTACGACAGCAGCTGAGATCAGCTGGACAACTCTGTTATTTCTCACCTTGACTTACCAGACTTATTCATCAATATTTCAGCATTGCATGGCCATGTAAAACAGGCCATAGGGTTGCTCAGGTAGGCAGGGTACAACACAGTATAATTAAAGTACTACTGAAAGTACACAGGTAAAATACTTTGTGCTGGGTTTGTTACTTGCTTACCCAGTATAGGGAGATGTCACAGAAATTTTGATGTGCTTACAAAAAAATCCCAACTCGAAATGTGGGCGAAAGAAGTTTTATACAGCATGTAAAAAGGGAGTAACTAAGACGAGCACCTCCAGATAGTTACTGTGTTTCACAAATATGATTCTTGTCTATATTTTCTTGATGCCACTGTAGGACATTTATATTTGGGAAAAAAAATCTGAACCCCTAGTTAATAGATGACTTGGTAGTATTTTATGCAACTTGGTTCTGTCTCTGATGCAGAGCATAAAGTATGCCATTAAAATTCAGCAGTAAAAGCGCCACTTTTTCTTTTAGCTGCCAAGGGAATCAGCAGGGGAAAGACACCATAAGCCTTGTACTACTGACAGGCTGTCTCTTTTCTTCTGCAGAATGGCTACTTGAGGTTCACCAGTCTGGGATTGGAGATTACTTTTTGTTGTTGTTTTTTTTTAAGACACATGGGTTTTACTCTTTAGCATCCAAATGATAGCTTTCCTTTCCCTGAGCTTTAACACAGACCTTTAAATTTTTTTTTTGTCATTGCTGTACTCCATGAAATTAAATTCAGGAGCCAAACTGGCTGACTGGAATGCAGAAATGCAGTCCTGTCTGCTAAAAATTCTGTGGTCAGGATTCAACGCTTAAGAAAATGGAAAAAATGTCCATCCTCCATCAGAAATGGGGCTTTATAAACAATGAAAGAAATCTGTGGCTGGGCTATAGGGGAGGAATAGGGTAGAAAAATACTCTTAAAAATACACTGAGTTTCCTTGTATCGCTCTAGGAGACTTTAGGCCGTGGCCATTGATGCTGTGGAGTGTGCGTGTTCAAGCCATATAATTAGTGAGTGTGTATCTTCCCACTAGTATGCAATTTGTAATGGAAATCTCCAGTGGGACTGACTGCATGTAGGGAGTTCTTAGATTTTGAAAAGATGTCTGATAATGTGAGGGCTTACAACCCAGCAGGAACCCAGACCCTCAGTGTAACACAGTGCCATGATGAGACGATGAAGTTAGACAAATACAGGATGAAGCAAAACACAAATTGCTAACTATGGGGCAACTAAATGTCAGAACACAGGACTGGATAGACACCCTGTTGTTTAGGATCTTTAAGCTGAGAGCAGATAGTTGGACAGAAGAATTCCCAGAGCTGAGACACACAGGGGTGGGTCTGAGGGCTCTGTTTGTCTCCCCTAGTATCTGGGTATCTGTTAAACTTTTTGTGTGGCTTCTTCTGTTGTGCATCATGGAGGGAACAAGATTGCTTGCAGCACCCTCGCAGCATCTGCAGCTCTGCAGGAAGGCAGTGATTAGTGTCAAAAACACAGTTCTCATTTTCTGCACCCCTGCATGGGGTTCAGGAAGGATTAACTCCTCCCAGGTATCCCAGTGACTGGAACTGCCAGTAACTGGTCAGTAGCTAAGCTGGACAAAATGAGTTCTCCTCCTCTACTGAAGCAAATCCTGTTTTGCAAGGCCTAGTGGATGGGTTTTGGCCACAAATGCAGAGCTTTAATGATAATAGGATTCAGGATTAAGAATATTCCTCCCTGCACTGGACTGGGAAATGAGGCTTTTATCCATTTGTCTGCTTGATTCAAGCAACTACATTTTACTTAATCACACCCCAGCCATCTCTCTCAGCGCTTAACTCAGTGCCATTGGCTCTGAATAGAAACTCTTCTTATTAACTTTGGAGGCACTGGATGCCCCTGCTTTTTCTTTCTGCCTCTGAAATGGGGCAAATAAAAGTGGGACTGTAAGAGCAATGTCAGGCTTTGATACCTTGCTTTCCTTGCCCTGCTTTGCCTTTGCACTGTGTTTTAGTTTCCTGATAAGCAAATGCTTTATTTAACATTTATCATTAGGTTCATATAAGGACTTCAGGATAATATAATTGAATGTCCTAAAATATACATTAGGTCAGATGAGGTGATTATAGAATGCTTTGGACTGTACAAAACTATGAAAGATAGAATTCTGGAGAATTCTGTTGTCTGGAAACAACTACAACCACTTGGGTATGGCCTCCCCATGCAATGGGAAGTTTTGGTGTAAAGCCTTGAGCTGAGCCTGGCCCTTGTACGGTGGTCCCAAGCCCTTGGTTCATGGGCAGCATGTCGACTGAGAGTCCTTCCAACATTGCATTACTTATGGCCACAGGAAATTAAAAAGCTAAAATTGAGACGAACCGGAAGAGCAAAGCACAATGATGCCCCCTGGCACATTCCTTCCCGAGTACTGTTTCGGCCAGGGCTGAAGGACAGAGCACATTAGATAACACAGACACTGGTGTTAGGAAAAATGTTCCTATTAATTGTGTTGCCTTTAACTTCATTAGCAGATGTAGGGCTAGGCTGGTATGGATTTGTGAGTTTTGGGGACATAGTACAAGTTATGCCCATTTGCTGCCTGTAGACACCTTGACTCATATCTGTGATGTTGCTTTTCCTTTTGCTCAGTGTTTATTCCCTCTCTGAACCTTTCTCAACCACAGGCTGAAATGTGAGTTATATATTACTCCTCCACTTTTGCTAAGATCATCAGAAGACTTTAGCCATAAACACCTAAAAATATAAGTGTGTCCCACCCCATTAATATTGAACTCAACTGTAAATGGGATTTTTGTCTAGCTGAGAATTTCAGGATATATTAGGATTCAGAGAGAAACCACAGTAAAAAATAACAGCCATCAGTGTTCCCTAACTGACCATGAAAGGCACATTACAGAATGTATAAATAAATAGTGCCTCTACACAGACCTACTCCTTGTCGTTGTATCACCTTATTTCTTGGTTCATGGCATAGGAGAGAAAGTGAATGAGAGAGATTTGAATTAAGCCAACTGTAAAAACATATTAAGCTCACACTATATCCACTGACCTGCTATCTTGATTCGGCAATCCAAGCCCGAAAGTAAATCCTGGACCCTTCCTCTTTCTCAGACGTCCCAAACAAAGTCCCCTTCAGATCTGCAATAGTCACCTTGCTCTTCCCTTAACCTGAAGCAAGGGGTTGCTACTGCCGAGCCCCAGGAGAAGTGGACTGACAAGAACAGGGGTTAAAATGTCTTTCCACTTCTGGAAGCCTGTTTTTGCCAAGTACTCTGTCCTGTCAGTTACAGAGGGAACAAACGCAAGCAGCAGCAGCAGCAGCAGCTGCTGATCTTGCTTTTTTCTAGTCTATAATTATAACGCCACTTGCCATCAGAAGGACCTCTTTCATTTGAATAAAGAATTTTGCAATGGTTTGGCTGGCACATACAGTTTTTTGCATTTTATTTTCCTCAAAATGGGATGGACAAGAAGGGAGCATTTTGTTATGAGACTTCTCTTGAAAAGTATGGGCTCTCTAAACCAGCTCTGTGAAGACACATCAGTGAATAGCACTGACCAACTACATCTAAATAGGAAGACCGAAGACAACACCACCAAACCAGAGTTTTTGCAGCCCCAGCTACACCTTGATCCCACCTTGGAGCACACCTTTTGCTCTATCGCTGCCTTGTTGATTTGAATTGGGAAATCAGGACTCTGGAGTATGCTGTAGAAATCACCCATCCCTCAAAACAGGTGGAGTTGCTGATACCAAAAGTCTCAGTGAACCAATTCAAAATGGTATATTTCAGCATGTGAAAACCTTTCTGCAACTGGAGGATCTGCATAGGACTTCTTTCCCCCTTCCCCTTTGTAAAATGAGATGAAATCTGTCTTTTATGGCCCATGGCATTATGAGTGAGCTGTAAAAGATGATAGGCTGTGAAAGCCCAGGAGATGTCATATAATGTTGTCATAAATCTCTACAGAGAATGAAATAATGTGACTGTGAAGTAAATAAAAAAAATTGCATGGGGAGAGAGTAAGCAAGATTTATAGATTTAATACATTTTATGATGAAAGGTTTTTTCCCCCTGCCTTAGTCCCACTAAGCTATTTGAGACCATTTATTTAATTAAAACTCTCTCAGAAAGAACAGAAGTTTCTGCCATTGTTTGCCTTTCTTCTTGTTGGTAATGGCCGAAGGAAGGCACTTTGATGTCAAAGCAGGCGAGACATTAGACTGTGGCATGTGTGTGTCAGGCAATGGCCTGTGGCAAAAGATGACAAATCATTTTAGCATTCAGTGACTTGGCATGAAGAAACATACTGCCTGATCCTATTACAGAGACTGACCTCTGCAAGGAAAACTAACAACAGGGATATTTTAAGGTCATTGGTAAAATAATTACTTAGACCTAAAACATTTTTCTTCACTGAGTATAATCACTTGCTGGTCTCACTGAGCAGTAAATAATAGCAGCTCTGTGTGTCAGTGGGGATCAGGTGGTTTTCCTGGAAGCTCTTCAGTTTTCCTGCAGATTGGAGTGGCTGAGATTGCTCTGCTGGCTCTGAGCTGTTTTGCAGAAGACATGAGATTTAGAGCTCCTGTGTTTTCAGAGGCAGAAATAAAAGTAGGTTTCCAGCTGTGTAGCTCAATTGTTACTGGTTCTATAGGAAGTATTCCTTTTTCTATAACTGAGATGTCCCTAATTCCTTGTTGGATATTTCCTGAAGACAGGTGATGTTTTTATTTCTCTTCCTCTGTTTCCACCCTCCCACAGATAAGCATACTTGAATGCTGTAAAGCCCTTTCTAACAGTGGCTGCTGTGTGGTTTACTTCACCCATTGACTTGGTTGGGCACATCCTTTCCCAGATAATGAGGTTCTCATTTTAGGGGACATTTGTCTAGTCCCCATAGATTACCTGGGTCCACCTGAAAGTGGAAGGAGAGAGAGTAACAGCTTGTAATTGCTATAGCAATGTTCCCAATTAATGATCTTACTACCTTTTCTAGCTGATTCTTGTATCTGTGTTAGC
Organism: Manacus vitellinus; assembly: GCF_001715985.3. Taxonomy (NCBI): domain Eukaryota; kingdom Metazoa; phylum Chordata; class Aves; order Passeriformes; family Pipridae; genus Manacus; species Manacus vitellinus. The sequence continues at coordinate 32,047,822 of NW_021940682.1, read as the reverse complement.
ATGAGTGAGTGGAGACTTTTACTGTAAATTTTAAGGTAGTCTGAAGTTTTCATGCAGCTCTTCGGTTTAGCTTTGTATTGATATTTTGAATCCACAGTATTAACAACACATTGGTGGTAGCCTCCAAAAGCTCATTTATTGCAGAATGGGTGTGAAAGTTTTTTTGGTCCATAAAAGACTAGCTACAGAGTTCTGCAAAAACCCATTTTTTCAAAACATTAGAAGCTTCATTCTGCTTTAGAGACAGAGGATAAAGACAGGGACTTGTGAGGAAGGAAATAGCAGTGAAAGCTTTTCCCAGTCTCTGTCAAAATTCTCAGCTAAAGCTAAGAATTGAGAAACTGTTGGTTAATGATAGTCACACTCCTCTTGTTTCAGATGATGTTGACGCGCAATTGGAGTGATTCCCTAGCGTTTTAATACACTACTTGGTGAAGATATATGTTCAAAAGAAGGGTGCCAGCTGATTAACTGTCTAATAGGCAGCTGATGTATACTACAAAATAGAGGAAATGAAATTTTGAAGGAAAATAAAGGAAAACTCCTGTAAGAGTCTTTTTATTGCCTATCATCTGTGTGATTATTTCTACCATATGGAAAAAGGATAACTATGACCATTTATTTGATTTTTAAACATAACTGAGTCCACTGCAACAAATGAAGTTTTATAGCAAATTCTTACCATCTCATAGTAATAAGCAAAGACCTGCAAACTGTTGCTGGAACTCCAGTACTCTTTATATTATAAACCACTAATTATATTTGCCTTCGTATACAAGAAATTATTTTGCAGATATTTGAGACAATTTAAAAGCTACATGCAATCTTATGACAACAACAAATTCAAATGAAGATCTCTTCAAGCCGTGATAAATAAGTTAGATTTTGTTAAGGTATTCACACCTTTGCTATCACATGTCATATTGCAGATAGCATGCAGAAATTTTTTTTGTATGCACTGTGTTCCCAAAAGGTTACCAAAAGAGGATAGATTTGCAAAATACGTAAAATAGTATTTCCCATTTGCAATGAATATCTTAATTTTATTATTTCTTGTCCTTTTTCTGACCTTTTCTGATGGACATCCTTAGCAAATATTGCATCATCATGAGACAGGAAAAAAAAGACGTTCTTTTGTTCAACAAGTGAATAAGGTAGACAAGAATTTAAGAGGTTTCATTTACAAAAATAGTTTTCAGAAGTTCTTTTCCAAATGCAGTTCTACTAACGTTCATTGATAATCCTGTATATTGCATTCATTTTCTCTTGATATACTTTAAACACATCTAAATCACAGAGACAAAACCATTTTAGCACTGTGTAACTAGACAGGTTTCCACTACCATCATAGTAGAAATCCATAAAATAAAAGTAATTTAGTTTATTTATGTTTCCTGCTTCTCTTTCCTCTTGATTTTTGAACCTGTTTATACTGGAAGATTTCTGGAAGAGACACTAATTCGTATTGTGTGCTAGTGAAGCTTCAAGCAAACACTTCAGTATCTGTAATAACAACGCATAATGCCAATATCCAAAGAAATGCCATAATAAGTAGGCTGAAATGTGGTCTGAACAACATGAAAGAATTTTCTTATTGAAATGAAGTGACTAATTAAAGTGCTGGGAACAGAACAGTATTAAAGGAGCTGCTGTCAGATTTTCTCAGATGAGACTATATTGAGTTTTGCTATACTTTTCTACTTAGTGTCACTTGCTGCTGTAATTCTTGTCTAAAATAAATCAGTAAATTAACATAAAATGTCCTCTGCCCAGAGAATAAATGTGTAGAGAGTTGCTGTGCTATCTCACAGTCTCTTTCATGAGAGAAATTGCAATAATTAGAAGTTAATCTAGTGGGAGAGATACCACTGTACTTAGCATCATATGTGGGTTAAGGAAATACACTTTAAAGGAGGCTCTTTTATCTCCTGAAGTCACATGGTAGAATACTTGAGAGGATTACAAATGAATGCATCTGCAGGATAAAGCCTGCTGTCCCAATAGATCAATTCTCTGAGTAGTGTAAAACCGTGATCAGAAACACTTCCCTTTGTAACTTTCCTGTCATGAAATAAACATCATTTATTATGCAGTAGTGCTGAGTTTGGTATTAGAAATATTATTATTGTGACTATTATCAGCCTTAATCCTCCTTCTATTGCCAGAAGGCACAGACACATGAAAGTAAACTAATGTCATGGCATGGGATTTATCAGAAGATGAGATCAACAAAGCATCCTGGAATGAGGTGTCCAGGAACTGGGCTTAAAAGCCAGTGCCTGGATTGACTGGGAGAGCTTTCTCTTGACTTAAGACCTACGTCTCCAAAGTGCTCCATATCATGTTCACATGAAATGGTCTGGGTGGGTTATTTAATATATGCTAACAGCTTAAGTGAAAGCTAAATGGTAAAAAGGCAATCACAGAAGAAGAGGTGTTTGATTTTGCTCTATGCACTGGCTTTTCTGAAGTTAGTGTCATTCTGCTTTGTAAGATGATCAGGGTTTCAAAACTTCTTGCACAATGTCAAGCACTGGATATTAGATAATTTACTTACCTAAAAATGCAGCTGATTTCACAGCCATTTGCATAATCATCCTTTTGTATATGCAGGATGCTGCAAAACTGTAATTTCTATTCTTTCTAATGAAGAAGTTTGTTAAAAAATTCTGTACTGTTGTGGACATTGAAGAATACTGATGGCTTATGGTCTCTGCATTATAACATATACTAATGTGTCCTGCACTACTTAAGCGGGTAAATTGGAGAAAAAAGGATCTTTTCTCCCATTTGAATGTTTATTTTATAAGAACACTAAAAGTGTTTATTTGTACTAGAGTTAATAGTGCATCTTTGTTTGTACAACAAGCACATTTGTGTTCTCAGTCAAGGTTTTTGAGGTACCACTGGAAAGCTCATAAATTCATACTCTTTATGGCTTAAGGGGCCAGGTTTTCAGTGAGTGATGTTACATGTCTGAGAATAGCAAATGATAACTCCTGTTCTTTGCATGGAAATATATTAATAACAACAACAAGAACAACAACAACAGTAATAAATAACAATGGACAATACACATAACAGTACAACCAAACCATTCTGTTTCTCCCATTTAATAATTAATAAGGACCGCTTTTGCTTATTTTTTGAAAAAATTCTCTGTACGAATGTATTTTCACTTGTGTATATGAAAATCCACCTGCAAGAATGATGATCCAGATTATGCACTACTTTAAGATAATAACACAGTGAAGTAATGACTGATACAAAGCTGTGGTGCATTTTACCATATACAACACTGTTAGAGGCCTGATTAAACCATGCTGCAACTCACAGGAGAAAGTACACCCTTCACTGTCTGCATTCAAATTAAAGGGGGCCTCAACCCAAAATTTAGTCATGTTACCAGCAAATGCAATGGGGACTGTAAGGATGGAGGATTTTCTTAAGTTGTCTCTTGGGCAGAGAGATTATGGGAGTATCTGCTTGTATGAGAGAGAAAGGGGAAAGATAAGACAGAAGAGATTCCAAGAACAAGATCATGGCTAAGAACAGACAGAAAAGCATTTGCAGGAAAAGTGTTTGGAAAAGGCAAGTTCTTTTGAATTAGTTATTGTCTGGAAATAACTTGGAATGGTTGTTGTTGCTGTGTTTGTGAGAATAGGATTATTGGTATTTGTGCATAAAATAGGATTATGTCAAGATGGCCGACTACCATGAATTTCTCTTTGTAAAGGGAGCAACTCACATGAGGTCTTTTCCTTATTTATCTAGTTTTACTTCAGAGAACCATAATAAAACTTCCTGCTATTAAAAATAGCATTAATACACACGTGGAAAGGATAAAATTGAGGACTTTACTCCATGAGCCAGGTGGTCCTGCCAGTCCTGTATTAAAGCTAACTGGCTTTCCTCCCTTGCACACTTCAATGCTAAACATTTCCCTCAGAACTTCATTTGTTGACTTCTCAGATGTTGATTAAGAGGGGGAAAAAAGAGACTACAAAAGAGAAAGTAGCATCCCAAAAAAGAATAGTGAGTTTAGTGAACCAACAGTAAACAACTGATTTTTTTTCTATGGAAAAGCCTGAGCATTTCTACCTGACTTGCAACAAACCCTCTCGTTCTCTGCTTCCTGCAACTTTTCACTTAGAAAAAATGATTAAACAGCATGTAAAGTCTCATTGCTCCCTCAGACACGAGGCTCACTCTGTGAGCCAAGAGCAGATGAAAAAAACCCCGTGCTCGCTATGTTGCTGCTTGTACATGGCCCAATACACGGCCCAGAACACACACAATCATCGTAGCTGGGGAATTTATCCTTCACTCTACTCTGGACAAATCCATGCTTTGACTATTTTAGTGAGGTGATGGAAAACATTTCCTGACACGGTGAGTGTGGGAGAACCTTTCCAATCAAGGTAACACGGATGTATATGATACTGGAGACTAGACTTCTGGGAGGCCTAGCACTTCTAAGGTCACTTTGGAACATGTAATAGTAATCCCTCTCTTTTGTGACACTGGAACTGCTCTGGTTTCAATACTACTTCAGCATTTTTTACCATCTACACAACTGAGTAAAGGATTCAGATTACTTTTCAGAAATGACCCTCTGCTGCGCTGAACTTGCAGAGCCTTGCCATCATGAGTGTGCCAAGCTGGAGAAAACAGGAGACAAGGAGAAGAAAAAGCCATTCTAAACTGGGAGGCATTCCTATGCCCAGTAGAGTGATGTCCATATCAACTAGGTAATGCTGGACAGAAGGTGAGTAAAACAGTATTTCTATCATACAAGGAAATGGTTGATACCTGTAAAAGCTTTACCATAAGATAAGCTTCCCCTCACATCGCAGAACACAGCAGTAACTGGCAGCCTTGTCTGAAGTCTGGTTTTGAATATCTGCATCACTGAGCAGAAATAAAGAAAAATCATCCCACTAAAGCTCCTTCTTCCATTTTCATAGCCACTTCAGTCTGAAAGAATGAAGACCTTTCAAAATTTCATTATTTAAACTTGGTCATATGATCATGTGTTACGAAGAAGGAGGAAGAATTTTTATGAATTTTGTTTAGAGACAGATAAATTAAGGTACAGGGAGGGTACCTAGGTCCAAGAGGGTACTCAGGTCCAAAGCAAACTTGTGAATAAAACACAGGATTCCTGAATTCTCACCCTATGCTTTTCACTGCTTTTATTTGTGGTATTTGGTGGAGGTGGCTTTGAAGTCTCATCAACTAAAAGAATTCTTGAGTTTTAACTGCAGGTATGTCAGGGCTACAGAGTTTGTTTGGATTTTGGAGAGTTAATTTTCAGATGAAAATGTATTTCGTAATTTTATTTTCTGATTTCTGAATTCAGGTTTGACATCTCTGCTGTCTTCCAACTTGGAATGAACATGTACTATTTTTAACCACACTCTGGATCCATCCCTGGCTTGCTTCTAAAGATAAATGGAACCACATGTCAGTCCTTACATAAGTTGGTCTAAGGCCATTTCAGTTTTTATGTTTCTTCTACTTAGTATTGTTACATTTATGAGCACCTTCAAAAAACTTAGAGGAATTATTTATTTCATATTCAACAGCAGAATCTGTCTAGTTGGGCAGCTTGTTTGTAGAACCAGTCTCATGGTCAAAGAGGACAATTGTAAACTAATGTGCTTGAAAAGGAAATTTCTTATTAATCCCTGTCATTTAATAGTTAATAATACTTTATTAATTTGTATCTTCCCTGATAAGGCTGTGCTCTGTGTATTCATACAAGTTTTGTGTTGTTTTTTTTTTCAAATCAGTAAAGAATGTGCCATTCTTTTTGTATTGTGTCAATGTTCTGCAGGTTGTGTATAGATATACGCTGTGTATAAATGGAATTTATTTCCCAAGTTTATATTTTTTGGTATTCAAACCTTGACTTTCAGTTAATGAATACAGGGCTTTAATTTTAGACATAGTTTTAAGCTCTTATTTCTGACACTGATTTGGTGCATTGACAACAGGGGTGATAACTGATAGCAGAGGTGAAGGCTACGAAGTAGTTTGAGGATTTGATGCTGTAATAGATTTGTTGCATGATTTGAGCACATCATTTGAAGACAAATAGGAAAGAATCAACATATCTACAGATGGAGTTTGGTAAGGCTTTTGAAATTCCCTCCTATGACACCTCATAAGAAAGGGAGGGGTAGGTTGTTCGGCATAAACTTCTGAAAAGACATGGTTTTAGATGGCCAATTGTTAAAGAAGAGTACCTCAGCTCAGAGGTTCCTTCTGGTTCTGATAACATGAAATATTTTGACTAATGACTTAGCTTAATGAATAGAGAGTGCACTTTTCAAATCTTCAAGATATGAAGGGCCATAAACATTTTTTTCTCAGAACAAGATTAGAATGCAGTAAGAATCAATGGACGTAGAAGAAAGTTCACAAGTGAAGTCACAAGTTGGAGAAGGACTGGTTAAGCAGCATTCTGCTGCCATAAAGAAAAAGCAAGGGATCTTTGCTGCAATGTACAAGCAGGTGTGTGATATCCTAAAGCCAGTGCTGGTCAGACCTCAGCTGGAGTGTTGTGCCCAGATTTGTGCACTGTTCTGATGCAGACCCACAGGAAGAAACACAGAGAGAATAATAAAAACAACTGGAGGTCTAAAGAACATCATCTATGAGGAAAGATTAAAATAACTGTTTATTTTTTGAGAAAATGGAGGGATGCTATCAAATACCCTGAAGATGGTGCTTCCTGTATCCACTGAGACAAGCTCATTACCTCTTTTCCTACACTGCAGCAAAGGAGATTAGGTTAGACTTTGAAAAATACTTCTAACTCCAAGGCTAGTTCAGCACTGGAATGTACTGCTTGGGGAGGCTGTGTTGTCTTCTACCACTGGAAGTTTTGAGAAGGAACTTCAGAAATAGTTAATATCCATCCTGCTTGTTTTCTTTTATTTTGGGGCTTTCTTAGTGGGTAGATTTGAAGAGAAACACAGACCTCACTGGTTTTAACATTCTATCAGTTGAACAAGGAAAGCAGCATAGAGATAAGTTTTTAGGACTCCCATAAGGTGGATGCCTATTTATTTCAGTGTACTGATTAGATTTACTCTCCAAATGCTTTGCTAAACATTGAACAAATACGCCTGACTGGGGAACTATGGTTCCCAAAACTGCTAGTAATAGTTCAGCTGATCTAGTAGAAGTGGGGAAAATTTTCTAAAATAGATAAGACTTATAGTCTCTGTACCTTTTTTGTATGTAGTGGATCATTCTTTATTTCATTTCACTCTACTATGGGGTTGCAATGCACATGTGACTACTATTAATAGATTCAACCTTTAGTTTTCTTGAGTTTATTGTTTCATAACATCTTCATAGAAAGGGAGGTAATAATTACAGTTTATTCAATATTAAAAAAATAATAAAATAAACAAGTAGGAAGCACCATAAGCAAAGAGAAAAATGAGATTTCAAAGTTTATTTGCTTTATTTATCTATGAAATTGTTGGGACATCCTCCCCTACTACATGTTCCAACATCTACAAAGACAACAACCACTTCATTCTTTCATTCTTCCCAACCTCTAGGAGGAAAAAATTCATTGGCATTTGTGCTTCTGTTTACAGGTGAGAAATTAAATTTAACTAAATTCAGATCAAAGAGAAATGATGTACTTGGTTTCTTTAAAGCCCTGCAGCCATCCTTGCCTTCAACAGAGAAACCTGCCATGGTCTCAGACTACCTTCTTGTGAACTACCTTTGTCTTTTGCATTTTTTCCTCCCTGAAACGGGTTTCTTAGGTCCTGTGGACTGTAACTATTAGGAAAGGAAACAGCCATGTTTGAAGACACGGTCTCTCAGGTAGATGGTTCAAATGCAACAGAAGACATGGATAGACAGAGGTGGAGTTCAGGGGAACTTTGTGCAGTGCAAGAACTGTTTGCAATGATATTTGTCATGTCTTGCACCGGTATGACTGGAGAGAAGCTACATGAGTGAGATTGTCAGTTATAAGTATATAGATTGCTGTGGCCAAATCTGTGCCAAGATACCTATTCAGCATTCTAGCTAGCTGGAGAATTTCTGATTTGGGGCAGTTAACCACACTAAGGAGTTCAAAATAAACAGATGAATCCTTGTCTTGACTGTTCCCTCGCTAGTGGGGTTACCCTTGCCTCAGGTAACTTCAGGCATCTCAGTTCACGATGCCTGGAGGAGTAACCCTGCCCTGACACTGATGTGCAGCTCATCCAAGGGCTGGATAAAAATAGAGTATTAAAATATCTTTTTCTGTCCCCCCCCGCTACTTCTCTTATTTATGACTCTGGATTTAATTCAATTTATTTAAATTTTTAATTTTAACCATATAAATTATGCTTTCTTGGTTTGTTGCTGCCTATTATACAGAGCAAAATACAGAACTACCTGACAAAATAAATCTGTTGGTGATTAATTTTAGCACAGTCAAATGTCTTTGGAACTGTATTGCTTTTATTTCTTGAAATGCAAGATGTCTAATCTGGTTAAGATAGCAGATTGTCATGCCAAGCACAGTCATTGTACAGGATTAAGAACTATAGGATTACAGATCCTAATTATAGACTCTTGTTGGTTTACTAAGTCTTAATAGGTTGTTTTCAACTTCTGATTCCACTTGTCACGGCTCTTTTGCAATCATGTTTTTAATGAACTTTGATCACCTAATTTGTCAAACTTGTATTCTGATAGCATTGCCTGGTTTCTATTGCATGTCAATATTAGCAAAATAAATAATTTAAAGGTTCAAGCTCCTGAAACTGAATATCTTTTCTCTATGAGGCTTTTCATGACAAACTTCTAATTATTACTATTTGAATATTCCATTTCTTGCACTGCTTGGTTTCTTGGTCTTCAGATTTCTTCCAGAAAAGCTAGAAATGATTATTTTCTGTAGCCAGTTTTTCTGCCTGAGCCCCCTTGTAGTCAGTGTAGATTTACATACTGAAAAGTAATTTAGAAGATAATACTATTTATAGGTATTGTATTTACTTTATGAGGAATGGCATTGGTACATTTGCCTTTTGACATCTTCTTTGTCATATTGTTTTGCTTTCAATGAACTTCTTGCTTGATGGGGAATGTGTCACAGAGAGCATTATTCATTTGCAGCTATGTCCTGCAGGACTGGCCGAACAGGATTCTTTCACGTTCAGTGGAAAGCTGTCAAGATAATTAAAGTTTCAATTATTGACTGGAATGCGGCCTCAATTCCTTAACTGATGAACGGGATAAGATCCTGTTTACATTAGCTTTTTGCTAAAGTTCCTCACCATGCAGCACACGGTTCAGTTCAGCTGCACTACCACCAAGGATATTATGTTGTCCAGCCAATACTGCTGTCACTTGAAGCATATTTTTTGGCACTGTAATCAGACCAGTAAAATGGAGTCTTATTTATAGCAGCTTTATAACATTTTGCCTATTGCCTTTAAAGACATAGGACACACAAAACAGTACAGACCAGGACTTCAAAGGAAAAATGTGAAGGCTGCACATTAACCTCTGAAAAGCTGGAAAATTGCACTAAGTACAGTGCTTGTGTCAGGGTGGCAGTAATAATGGCTTAAGGCAAGCCAAGATGAGAGGTTGTAGAAATAGCTCTTTATCAGACAAACTACCAGAGCTCGAAAAACACCTCTTTTTATCAGGTGAGTCCTCTATATGGTCTGATTCCAGAAATTTTGTGTGTAGAGTTGTCTCAGAACCTGATCTGGAGCAATGCATGTCCTATGAATGAAAATTGCTGGATAATCATCCGACATATCTTTCATTTTCTCATTTTTAATTGTGCGATCCCGTGCCTCTGTTACTGTATGCCATTAAACGCAGAATTATTAACTTCCTCGTGTTGCCTTTACGGCAAGAAAACACTCAGACTTTCAACAGCCCTGTCCTCGCCTGCCCTTGAGCAGAAGCGATGTTTTAACCTCCCTTCCAGGCGATGAGCGGAAC